>NC_092334.1:106512500-106822500 GCF_046630445.1 Rutidosis leptorrhynchoides | reverse complement strand
AGAATACATGCAGGTTTTATAAATGATTTACAAAATAGATAAAAGTACGTGAAACTACATTCTATGGTTGAATTATCGAAATCGAATATGCCCCTTTTTATTAAGTCTGGTAATCTAAGAATTAGGGAACAGACACCCTAATTGACGCGAATCCTAAAGATAGATCTATTGGGCCTAACAAACCCCATCCAAAGTACCGGATGCTTTAGTACTTTGAAATTTATATCATATCCGAAGGGTGTCCCGGAATGATGGGGATATTCTTATATATGCATCTTGTTAATGTCGGTTACCAGGTGTTCACCATATGAATGATTTTTATCTCTATGTATGGGATGTGTATTGAAATATGAAATCTTGTGGTCTATTATTATGATTTGATATATATAGGTTAAACCTATAACTCACCAACATTTTTGTTGACGTTTTAAGCATGTTTATTCTCAGGTGATTATTAAGAGCTTTCGCTGTCGCATACTTAAATAAGGACGAGATTTGGAGTCCATGCTTGTATGATATTGTGTAAAAACTGCGTTCAAGAAACTTATTTTGTTGTAACATATTTGTATTGTAAACCATTATGTAATGGTCATGTGTAAACAGGATATTTTAGATTATCATTATTTGATAATCTACGTAAAGCTTTTTAAACCTTTATTGATGAAATAAAGGTTATGGTTTGTTTTAAAATGAATGCAGCCTTTGAAAAATGTCTCATATAGAGGTCAAAACCTCGCAACGAAATCAATTAATATGGAACATTTTTAATCAATAAGAACGGGACATTTCAGTTGGTATCCGAGCGTTGGTCTTAGAGAACCAGAATTTTGCATTAGTGTGTCTTATCAAGTTTGTTAGGATGCATTAGTGAGTCTGGACTTCGACCGTGTTTACTTGAAAAATGATTGCTTAATAAATTTTGTTGGAAACTATATATTTTTAACATGTGAATATTATGTGATATATTAATCTCTTAACGCGTTTGATATTATGTGATAGTTGTCTACCTCTAGAACAAGTCCCATTGACTCATCTAATAATAATGAAGAGTCAAATGTAAATTGGAATGATTCGTGGACTGATTCACAAGTTCCCGAAGAGGAACCGGAAGAAGAGTCGGAACCGGAAGAAGAATCGGAACCGGAAGAAGAATCGGAACCGGATGAAGAAATAGAACCGGTGGGGGAAATAATAAAACGGTTAAGTAAAAAAAAATCCTCAACCAACCGACCAAGGTTAATTATGGTCAATGGTGTTTCCGCCAAGGAAGCAAAATATTGGGAGGATTACCAATTCTCCGATGAATCGGATTCCGACGAGAATTCCGACGATGTTATAGAAATTACCCCAACTGAATTTAAAAAGGCAAAAGAAAATAATAAGGGAAATGGCATAAAAATAGAGAAATCTAATTCCAACCCCGATGAACTTTATATGTATCGTCAACCCCCGAAGTCCTTAAGTTGTAACAATGACCCGGGAACCTCTAAACCGCCAGGTTTTTCTAAACCAATGTGGAAAACGACTGCTCGTATTAGGGGAACATCATATATCCCTAGAAACTTGGCAAAACGAACCAAAACCGAAGAAGAAGAAACAAGCGAGTCGGAATAAGATAGTTGTATTCGTGTGGTGTAATATATGTAATATAGTGTGCTTATGCTTTATGATATATGTAAAAATTGCTTGTATTAATAAGTGTTTTTTTTATGAATCTAACTCTTGTTTATTTTACAGTATAAAAACACAAAATGGATAGACAACCCAATATTTTAAGAGACCTACCCGGAGACATGATTGATGAAATCTTGTCTAGAGTCGGTCAGAATTCTTCGGCACAACTATTTAAGGCGAGATCAGTTTGAAAGACATTCGAAGAATGTTCCAAGAATGCCTTGGTTTATAAAAGGCTTTCGTTCGAAAGATGGGGGATATCACATTGGGAAATCCATAAGTTACGATGTGTTTACTTTGACGCATATATTGCGGGGAACCCAAATGCTATTTTACGCAATGGGTTAAGAAATTATTTTGACTCAATATATCCGAATATTGGACTTCGTGATTTAGAAAAAGCGGCTAACATGCAACATAAAGAAGCATGTTATGCTTACGGATTAGTAATGTTCGCTTCTCACCAAAGTGAGAACAAGAACATCGGGCTACAACTATTAAACAAAACGTTCCCACAAGTGACGGAGTCGGTAATTGGGGTAAGAAATGAGGTTTTTAGATTGTTACGGGACTGTTGGACATTACGTAACCCTCGACCCATTAACGACGTTACAACACGCTGTCTTATCAACGGCCATAACGGTTATGTTCCACAAGACCAAGGATGGGAAGTAATCCTAGTAAAACCAGAATGCATGACTTGTTTCTGGACGTATGAATTACGTGTCTTTATTGCCTTTGCTGAACGACTTGTGTACTAGCTAGAATTATCTTCACAACCATCTTGTATCAAATTTATTGTGTGCTATATTTCATGCTATATGTAAAATAAGCGGTATGGTAAGTTTGTAAAATATTGTGTAAAAGTTTGAACACGAAATATTATTATAATCAGTTTTTCATATAGAATTGCAGTAGTTGAATTGTATATTAGCTACTAAGTATGAACTTAACGGGTAGGTACTACCCGAATTTAAACTTATAAAACGCTAATATGAAGAAAAGCTTTTATAAATGAGTTCATATTATGCTACGAAATACTATTAACTACTCTTAATATTCTGTATGATTAACTTGTTCCATTTGACTATTTTGAAGGAAATGGCACCGACTACTCGACACACTGTGAATATGAATGAAGAGGAATTCCGTACTTTTCTAGCTTCAAACATAGCCGTAGTACAGGCTGCGCTACATACCAACAATAACCTTGGATCTAGCAGTACAGGAAATCGTGTAGGATGCACCTATAAAGAATTCACTGCCTGCAAACCTTTGGAATTTGATGGAACCGAAGGACCGATCGGATTGAAACGGTGGACCGAGAAGGTCGAATCGGTGTTTGCCATAAGTAAGTGTACTGAAGAGGACAAAGTGAAGTACGCTACGCATACCTTCACAGGTTCTGCGTTAACATGGTGGAATACCTATCTAGAGCAAGTGGGACAAGATGATGCGTACGCACTACCGTGGTCAGCATTCAAGCACTTGATGAACGAGAAGTACCGTCCCAGAACCGAGGTCAATAAGCTCAAGACAGAACTTAGAGGGTTACAAACCCAAGGATTTGATATTACCACGTACGAAAGACGATTCACAGAATTGTGCCTATTGTGTCCGGGAGCATTCGAAGATGAGGAAGAGAAGATCGACGCGTTTGTGAAAGGATTACCGGAAAGAATCCAAGAAGATATAAGTTCACACGAGCCCGCCTCCATACAACAGGCATGTAGAATGGCTCACAAACTAGTAAACCAGATTGAAGAAAGAATTAAAGAACAGACTACTGAAGAGGCCAATGTGAAGCAAGTCAAAAGAAAGTGGGAGGAAAACGGTGATAAGAATCACCAATACAACAACAACAGCAATTACAACAATAATCGCAACAATTATCCCAACAATCGCAACATCAATCACAACTACAACAAACGGCCCAACAACAACAACAACAACAACAACAACAACAACAACTACAACAATCATCCCAACAACAATAATAACCGCAACAACAACAACAATCAGAAGCAGCTATGCCAAAGGTGTGAAAAGTATCACTAGGGGTTCTGCACCAAATTTTGCAACAAGTGTAAAAGAAATAGTCATAGCGCGGCGAAGTGTGAGGTCTACGGACCAGGGGTTAATAGAACGAAAGGAACAAATGGTGTCGGAATGAGTAATGGCGGAGCAAGTAGTGTCGGAGCAAGTTATGCCAATGTAGTTTGTTATAAATGTGGAAAACCAGGCCACATTATTAGAAATTGCCCGAACCAGGAGAACACGAATGGAAAAGGCCGCGGAAGAGTTTTCAATATTAATGCGGCAGAGGCACAGGAAGACTCGGAGCTTGTTACGGGTACGTTTCTTATTGACAATAAACCTGCTTAAGTTTTATTTGATTCGGGTGCGGATAGAAGCTATATGAGTAGAGATTTTTGTGCTAAATTAAGTTATCCATTGACGCCTTTGGATAGTAAATTTTTACTCGAATTAGCAAATGGTAAATTAATTTCAGCAGATAATATATGTCGGAATCGAGAAATTAAACTGGTTAGCGAAACATTTAAGATTGATTTGATACCAGTAGAGTTAGGGAGTTTTGATGTGATAATCGGTATGGACTGGTTGAAAGAAGTGAAAGCAGAGATCGTTTGTTACAAAAATGCAATTCACATTATACGAGAAAAAGGAAAACCCTTAATGGTGTACGGAGAAAAGGGCAACACGAAGCTACATCTTATTAGTAATTTGAAGGCACAAAAACTAATAAGAAAATGTTGCTATGCTATTCTAGCACACGTCGAGAAAGTACAAACTGAAGAAAAGAGCATCAATGATGTTCCCATTGCAAAAGAATTTCCCGATGTATTTCCGAAAGAATTACCGGGATTACCCCCACATCGATCCGTTGAATTTCAAATAGATCTTGTACCAGGAGCTGCACCAATAGCTCGTGCTCCTTACAGACTCGCACCCAGCGAGATGAAAGAACTGCAAAGCCAATTACAAGAACTTTTAGAGCGTGGTTTCATTCGACCAAGCATATCACCGTGGGGAGCTCCTGTTTTGTTTGTCAAGAAGAAAGATGGTACATTCAGGTTGTGTATCGACTACCGAGAGTTGAACAAACTTACCATCAAGAACCGCTACCCACTACCGAGAATCGACGACTTATTTGATCAACTACAAGGCTCGTCTGTTTATTCAAAGATTGACTTACGTTCCGGGTATCATCAAATGCGGGTGAAAGAAGATGATATTCCAAAGACTGCTTTCAGAGCACGTTACGGTCATTACGAGTTTATGATCATGCCGTTTGGTTTAACTAATGCACCAGCTGTGTTCATGGACCTTATGAACCGAGTGTGTGGATCATACCTTGACAAGTTTGTCATTGTTTTCATTGATGACATACTTATTTACTCAAAGAATGACCAAGAACACGGTGAACATTTGAGAAAGGTGTTAGTAGTATTGAGGAAGGAAGAATTGTACGCTAAGTTTTCAAAGTGCGCATTTTGGTTGGAAGAAGTTCAATTCCTCGGTCACATAGTGAACAAAGAAGGTATTAAGGTGGATCCGGCAAAGATAGAAACTGTTGAAAAGTGGGAAACCCCGAAAACTCCGAAACACATACGCCAGTTTTTAGGACTAGCCGGTTACTACAGAAGGTTCATCCAAGACTTTTCTAGAATAGCAAAACCCTTGACTGCATTAACGCATAAAGGGTAGAAATTTGAATGGAATGATGAACAAGAGAAAGCGTTTCAGTTATTGAAGAAAAAGCTAACTACGGCACCTATATTGTCATTGCCTGAAGGGAATGATGATTTTGTGATTTATTGTGACGCATCAAAGCAAGGTCTCGGTTGTGTATTAATGCAACGAACGAAGGTGATTGCTTATGCGTCTAGACAATTGAAGATTCACGAACAAAATTATACGACGCATGATTTGGAATTAGGCGCGGTTGTTTTTGCATTAAAGACTTGGAGGCACTACTTATATGGGGTCAAAAGTATTATATATACCGACCACAAAAGTCTTCAACACATATTTAATCAGAAAGAACTGAATATGAGGCAGCGTAGGTGGATTGAATTGTTGAATGATTACGACTTTGAGATTCGTTACCACCCGGGGAAGGCAAATGTGGTAGCCGATGCCTTGAGCAGGAAGGACAGAGAACCCATTCGAGTAAAATCTATGAATATAATGATTCATAATAACCTTACTACTCAAATAAAGGAGGCGCAACAAGGAGTTTTAAAAGAGGGAAATTTAAAGGATGAAATACCCAAAGGATCGGAGAAGCATCTTAATATTTGGGAAGACGGAACCCGGTATAGGGCTGAAAGGATTTGGGTACCAAAATTTGGAGATATGAGAGAAATGGTACTTAGAGAAGCTCATAAAACCAGATACTCAATACATCCTGGAACGGGGAAGATGTACAAGGACCTCAAGAAACATTTTTGGTGGCCGGGTATGAAAGCCGATGTTGCTAAATAAGTAGGAGAATGTTTGACGTGTTCTAAGGTCAAAGCTGAGCATCAGAAACCATCAGGTCTACTTCAACAACACGAAATCCCGGAATGGAAATGGGAAAACATTACCATGGATTTCATCACTAAATTGCCAAGGACTGCAAGTGGTTTTGATACTATTTGGGTAATAGTTGATCGTCTCACCAAATCAGCACACTTCCTGCCAATAAGAGAAGATGACAAGATGGAGAAGTTAGCACGACTGTATTTGAAGGAAGTCGTCTCCAGACATGGAATACCAATCTCTATTATCTCTGATAGGGATGGCAGATTTATTTCAAGATTCTGGCAGACATTACAGCAAGCATTAGGAACTCGTCTAGACATGAGTACTGCCTATCATCCACAAACTGATGGGCAGAGCGAAAGGACGATACAAACGCTTGAAGACATGCTACGAGCATGTGTTATTGATTTCAGAAACAGTTGGGATCGACATCTACCGTTAGCAGAATTTTCCTACAACAACAGCTACCATTCAAGCATTGAGATGTCGCCGTTTGAAGCACTTTATGGTAGAAAGTGCAGGTCTCCGATTTTTTGGAGTGAAGTGGGGATAGACAGATTACGGGTCCGGAGATTATACAAGAAACTACCGAGAAGATCATCCAAATTCAACAACGGTTGAAAACCGCCCAAAGTCGACAAAAGAGCTACGCTGACATTAAAAGAAAAGATATAGAATTTGAAATTGGAGAGATGGTCATGCTTAAAGTTGCACCTTGGAAAGGCGTTGTTCGATTTGGTAAACGAGGGAAATTAAATCCAAGGTATATTGGACCATTCAAGATTATTGATCGTGTCGGACCAGTAGCTTACCGACTTGAGTTACCTCAACAACTTGCGGCTGTACATAACACTTTACACGTCTTGAATTTGAAGAAATGTTTTGCTAAAGAAGATCTCACTATTCCGTTAGATGAAATCCAAATCAACGAAAAACTTTAATTCATCGAAGAACCCGTCGAAATAATGGATCGTGAGGTTAAAAGACTTAAGCAAATCAAGATACCAATTGTTAAGGTTTGATGGAATGCTCGTAGAGGACCCGAGTTCACCTGGGAGCGTGAAGATCAGATGAAAAAGAAATACCCGCATCTATTTCCAGAAGATTCGTCAACACCTTCAACAGCTTAAAATTTCGGGACGAAATTTATTTAACGGGTAGGTACTGTAGTGACCCAAACTTTTCCATGTTTATATATATTAATTGAGATTGATATTTACATGATTAAATGTTTCCAACATGTTAAGCAATCAAATTTGTTAAGACTTGATTAATTGAAATATGTTTCATATAGACAATTGACCACCCAAGTTGACCGGTGATTCACGAACGTTAAAACTTGTAAAAACTATATGATGACATATATATGGATATATATATAGTTAACATGATACTATGATAAGTAAACATATCATTAAGTATATTAACAATGAACTACATATGTAAAAACAAGACTACTAACTTAATGATTTTTAAACGAGACATATATGTAACGATTATCGTTATAAAGACATTTAATGTATATATATATATATATCATATTAAGAGATATTCATACATGATAATATCAAGATAATATAATAATTTAAAATCTCATTTGATATTATAAACATTGGGTTAACAACATTTAACAAGATCGTTAACCTAAAGGTTTCAAAACAACACTTACATGTAACGACTAACGATGACTTAACGACTCAGTTAAAATGTATATACATGTAGTATTTTAATATGTATTTATACACTTTTGAAAGACTTCCATACACTTATCAAACTACTTCTACTTAAAAAAAATGCTTACAATTACATCCTCGTTCAGTTTCATCAACAATTCTACTCGTATGCACCCGTATTCATACTCGTACAATACACAGCTTTTAGATGTATGTACTATTGGTATATACACTCCAATGATCAGATCTTAGCAGCCCATGTGAGTCTCCTAACACATGTGGGAACCATAATTTGGCAACTAGCATGAAATATCTCATAAAATTACAAAAATAAGAGTAATCATTCATGACTTATTTACATGAAAACAAAATTACATATCCTTTATATCTAATCCATACACCAACGACCAAAAACACCTACAAACACTTTCATTCTTCAATTTTCTTCATCTAATTGATCTCTCTCAAGTTCTATCTTCAAGTTATAAGTGTTCTTCATATATTCTACAAGTTCTAGTTACATAAAATCAAGAATACTTTCAAGTTTGCTAGCTCACTTCCAATCTTGTAAGGTGATCATCCAACCTCAAGAAATCTTTGTTTCTTACAGTAGGTTATCATTCTAATACAAGGTAATAATCATATTCAAACTTTGGTTCAATTTCTATAACTATAACAATCTTATTTTAAGTGATGATCTTACTTGAACTTGTTTTCGTGTCATGATTCTGCTTCAAGAACTTCGAGCCATCCAAGGATCCGTTGAAGCTAGATCCATTTTTCTCTTTTCCAGTAGGTTTATCCAAGGAACTTAAGGTAGTAATGATGTTCATAACATCATTCGATTCATACATATAAAGCTATTTTATTCGAAGGTTTAAACTTGTAATCACTAGAACATAGTTTAGTTAATTCTAAACTTGTTCGCAAACAAAAGTTAATCCTTCTAACTTGACTTTTAAAATCAACTAAACACATGTTCTATATCTATATGATATGCTAAGTTAATGATTTAAAACCTGGAAACACGAAAAACACCGTAAAACCGGATTTTCGCCGTCGTAGTAACACCGCGGGCTGTTTTGGGTTAGTTAATTAAAAACTATGATAAACTTTGATTTAAAAGTTGTTATTCTGAGAAAATGATTTTTATTATGAACATGAAACTATATCCAAAAATTATGGTTAAACTCAAAGTGGAAGTATGTTTTCTAAAATGGCCATCTAGACGTCGTTCTTTCGACTGAAATGACTACCTTTACAAAAACGACTTGTAACTTATTTTTCCGTCTATAAACCTATACTTTTTCTGTTTAGATTCATAAAATAGAGTTCAATATGAAACCATAGCAATTTGATTCACTCAAAACGGATTTAAAATGAAGAAGTTATGGGTAAAACAAGATTGGATAATTTTTTCTCATTTTAGCTACGTGAAAATTGGTAACAAATCTATTCCAACCATAACTTAATCAACTTGTATTGTATATTATGTAATCTTGAGATACCATAGACACGTATACAATGTTTCGACCTATCATGTCGACACATCTATATATATTTCGGAACAACCATAGACACTCTATATGTGAATGTTGGAGTTAGCTATACAGGGTTGAGGTTGATTCCAAAATATATATAGTTTGAGTTGTGATCAATACTGAGATACGTATACACTGGGTCGTGGATTGATTCAAGATAATATTTATCGATTTATTTCTGTACATCTAACTGTGGACAACTAGTTGTAGGTTACTAACGAGGACAGCTGACTTAACAAACTTAAAACATCAAAATATATTAAAAGTGTTGTAAATATATTTTGAACATACTTTGATATATATGTATATATTGTTATAGGTTCGTGAATCAACCAGTGGCTAAGTCTTACTTCCCGACGAAGTAAAAATCTGTGAAAGTGAGTTATAGTCCCACTTTTAAAATCTAATATTTTTGGGATGAGAATACATGCAGGTTTTATAAATGATTTACAAAATAGACACAAGTACGTGAAACTACATTCTATGGTTGAATTATCGAAATCGAATATGCCCCTTTTTATTAAGTCTGGTAATCTAAGAATTAGGGAACAGACACCCTAACTGACGCGAATCCTAAAGATAGATCTATTGGGCCTAACAAACCCCATCCAAAGTACCGGATGCTTTAGTACTTTGAAATTTATATCATATCCGAAGGGTGTCCCGGAATGATGGGGATATTCTTATATATGCATCTTGTTAATGTCGGTTACCAGGTGTTCACCATATGAATGATTTTTATCTCTATGTATGGGATGTGTATTGAAATATGAAATCTTGTGGTCTATTATTATGATTTGATATATATAGGTTAAACCTATAACTCACCAACATTTTTGTTGACGTTTTAAGCATGTTTATTCTCAGGTGATTATTAAGAGCTTCCGCTGTCGCATACTTAAATAAGGACGAGATTTGGAGTCCATGCTTATATGATATTGTGTAAAAACTGCATTCAAGAAACTTATTTTGTTGTAACATATTTGTATTGTAAACCATTATGTAATGGTCGTGTGTAAACAGGATATTTTAGATTATCATTATTTGATAATCTACGTAATGCTTTTTAAACCTTTATTGATGAAATAAAGGTTATGGTTTGTTTTAAAATGAATGCAGCCTTTGAAAAATGTCTCATATAGAGGTCAAAACCTCGCAACGAAATCAATTAATATGGAACGTTTTTAATCAATAAGAACGGGACATTTCAAATATTTTTACTACAAATCATTGTATTGTGAGTTTCATTTACTCGCCTTTTAATTGCTTTTGCAATATATATTTGTGGGCCGAGAATACATGCGCTGCTTTTATGTTTGACGAAATAGACATAAGTACTTAAAATATATTCTACGTTGAGTTGTACCACCTTGCATATCTTCCCTAATAGCTTGGTAACTAATATTTACATGTTGGAAGAACATGTAAGCGCGAATCCTATTGATAGATCTATCGGGTTTGACCACCCCAACCGGGCTAGTCGCTCTAGTATCGTAAATGGTTGCATAGTACTTCGTTTTTACTACACTTGGTACAGTGTAGGGAGATTTCATAATAAAGGGAATATGCCACATTAATTGTTAAGTATGGTTACGGAAGCGCTCAACAACTTATAGAATACTTTTATACACTTGCGAGTGTACATATATATATAAACAGAAATCTTGTGGTCTATTAAAATATTGAAGTGATTGTTATGATAAACCTATGAACTCACTAACCTTTTAGTTGACACTTTTAAGCATGTTTATTCTCAAGTATGAAAGAAATCTTCTGTTGTGCATTTGATTATTTTAAAGATATTTCATGGAGTTGTACATGGCATATTTAGGTCAGTACCTCGCGATGGGACCAGATGTTGAAGACTTCGTCCAGGAGGATTAGGACGGGTCATCACAACAGAATGTTCATGTTGGACATGGCTAGAGCTTTATTAATCTACACCCCCCGCTGAGCTTATTACACCTGATTGTAATAGTCTAATTAATGAAGGTGAAAGAGTAGATAGGAATTTTGACGCTAACGCCATATGGAGGCGTATGTCACAATTTAGGGAATTTACGTGGGGTGGAAGACACTCCTACTTAGATATTGATAGAGCCGAGCTTCGGATAATACATAGATTCTTAGCGAACTCGATTACACAACGAGGTAGAAAAAAAAGAAAAAATGACCCTAAACGATTTATTCTATCTTAAGTGTATTCGAGACCCGAGGAGCTTTGTTAACATTCCTTATTGCGTAGGCCACTATTTGTCTAAAGTTGTTGAGGGTATGTAAGCAGGAAGTATTATAGGGGGAGGTGTTTTTGTTACTCTCATTAGAGAGTACTTAGGTGTAGATAAAGAGCATGGGGTCCGATGGTAGAGATTGAGGAACAAGCCTAGAGCATAGGCTTGCAGGTTTATCAAGGTGCGAAGGTACTAAAACGGAGGCATAATATGTCAATACCATATTAGGGCACCCATTCACAGGTAGAGAGGGGTTCGGATGAGGAGATGGAGGAAGCAGATGACATTAGGGATGTCATTAGGGATAGTTATACTGATGTCTTCCAGCATGTAGATGAGGTGGAAATGAATAACCAGGCTAGGCATCATTATTATGTGTAGTGGAGAGCCGCGAATGAGTATGAGAACTCCAGGCAACGCCAACACGATAGCTGGCAAGTTCATCAGCACCAAATCATGAGCCAGCTATCATATTAGGTACCACATAACTACATCTCGACTAGACCTGCTTTTTATCCACCACATCAGCCCGACATGCGACCACCCTTTGACCTGTACGACCTCAATCAAGCCTACCAGGACACCTATCACCAACCATGGAACCCGAGCGATGATATGAACTGGAATCCCTATCCAAATCAATAATGTTCCATTGGTGATTTCTTATCTTTTATTATTTTTATCTATTTATGTTAAACATTTAACATTTTGATACTTTTATGTAATGTTTAACATTTTTATTATTTTGTACTAGTATTTCATTTTTGTAATTTGAAAGTGGGATATTAAATCCCATTTCAAAATACCATGCATGTTTATATTTGTATTGTATGTATTTTATTTCATGTACACAACAGGGTAAAACAGCGCACTTTCAAAGACTGGCATTAAGTTAAGCAAAAGCAACTAATTTTGACGACAAGATGCAAAATATATGTGAAATAAAAACTGCAGGAATGAATAAATGATGTGCACCATTTATCATTCAAACAAACAACAATATGTTTGGAAACTTTGGTAAAATTTAATCATTTTTCTACGCTAATCACCCTCAATAATTTAAATTGTTACTGATTTCTTGCAAATGAGGGCATTGCAAGATCTTAAGTGTGGGAAGGGATTAAATTCTTTCGGTTTTAAAAATTTGACTTATACACTTGGTTTAGCAGCCACCGTTAAACTTTACTATTAAAACAGTAGTTGTATTAGAATCTAGTACTCTCTGATAATAAAGAACAGCCCTAGTCTTATATACTGACTATCCACTTCTAGTAAAAATTTTAAAATTTTTTCAATTAAATGAACTCAAAATCATGTTTATACATATTTATGAACGATAAAACTAGGTGTTAACACCGAAATTATTGTTACCTCGGAAAGGACATAAATTGAGAAACAACCCAAAACGCTTGAATTCATTTAAAATGGAATAGAAGAGAATAAAAAGGCAAAGAAAGAAAAATAAAAGCCAAGTGTGGGAATATTTTACCAAGTTATTTAGAACATATATCACATATTATTGTACAAATAATTAAAGATACTTTTGTTTTGGACGATATTAAACAGTTTTACCTAGTTTATTGTAATATAAATGGAATGTAAAAGGAAGTAAAGTCTTCCGAGAAAAAGACATGTGCTTCTTGATTTCGGTCAAGAAGTTAGAGTCTACGAAAAACCATGAAAAGTTTTTTCGAAAATCAGCTAGAAATCCACGAACCTCAGCATCAAACAGGGTCGCCATGTGGTCAGACTTATCTTAACCATGAGAGGATCTGCCTCGTACAATGGGGGGGGGGGGCACCGTGCAAATTAGCTTATAAGACTAATGAATCAGATCCCCAGAAAGGATAATCTCCTTAAAGATCAAAAATCAGATTTTAAGCCTGATATTACTCAATCCTTGAGATTGAACTTAAAGATTGAGAATTAAAATTAGATGATATCTAAACTCGAGCTTGAACGAGAAAATATTTTGATCAAAATTACAAACCGATTTGTTTTCTGAAAACGCAATTTCAATGCGTTCATTACCATTGAACGTAAAATCCTAAGAATTCATCTGGAATTCAATAGGTCACCTGAACCAAATCGGGTGTCAACCGTAAGAACGGTGGTTGCAAAGCATGGTCGAAGACAGGACTTATGCCAGACCGAAAAACTATAGGGTGATCTTTACTATTGCTCCTATAAAGGATAGTAATTGCATCCGACACGTTATGGACCATGAAAATCTGCATGTCATTAGATTTTGCCTTAACAGTTGCTTGTTCAACGCTTTCCTTTACAACCGGACGGTAGTTTACCGAAAGGTAATATACGGAACAAGTAAACTGGACATGTTGCTTTCCTAATATAAGGTTAGCAAGTGGGTGATACAAAACAGCAAGTTTTGAGCTAAAATTTTCAAATCTGAAACCCACAAAAACATTTTGAAAATATCGGTGAAGGGTTATTCTGGAAAACTTATTTAGGGTAAAAGCTAGATTGAATTTTCAAAAGATCAAATGTTTTCATAAAGATCCAATTTCCTAAAAGGATCTAAATTTTTATAGTCATGTGGGACTGTAAACCACAACGTTACTATCATTGTTCATATGGCCGTATCAAAATCACTGATGTACAAAGTGTTAAGAATAAAGAAGTGATTCAAGTATGTTTTTATTTCAAGTTCTATATTGCTTGAGGACAAGCAACGCTCAAGTGTGGGAATATTTGATAATGCTAAAAACGAACACATATTTCATAGCATTATCCTTCAAGAAAGACAAGCTTTTAGTTGCAATTGTTCTATTTACAAGTGATATTCTTTTAAATAATAAAAGGTGAAGACTGAAATGTCCCGTTCTTATTGATTAAAAACGTTCCATATTAATTGATTTCGTTGCGAGGTTTTGACCTCTATATGAGACGTTTTTCAAAGACTGCATTCATTTTTAAAACAAACCATAACCTTTATTTCATAAATAAAGGTTTAAAAAGCTTTACGTAGATTATCAAATAATGATAATCTAAAATATCCTGTTTACACACGACCATTACATAATGGTTTACAATACAAATATGTTACATCGAAATCAGTTTCTTGAATGCAGTTTTTACACAATATCATACAAACATGGACTCCAAATATTGTCCTTATTTTAGTATGCAACAGCGGAAGCTCTTAGTATTCACCTGAGAATAAACATGTTTTAAACGTCAACAAAAATGTTGGTGAGTTATAGGTTTAACCAATAAATATCAAATCGTAACAATAGACCACAAGATTTCATATTTCAATACACATCCCATACATAGAGATAAAAATCATTCATATGGTGAACACCTAGTAACCGACATTAACAAGATGCATATATAAGAATATCCTCATCATTCCGGGACACCCTTCAGATATGATATAAATTTCGAAGTACTAAAGCATCCGGTACTTTGGATGGGGTTTGTTAGGCCCAATAGATCTATCTTTAGGATTCGCGTCAATTAGGGTGTCTGTTCCCTAATTCTTAGATTACCAGACTTAATAAAAAGGGGCATATTCGATTTCGATAATTCAACCATAGAATGTAGTTTCACGTACTTGTGTCTATTTTGTAAATCATTTATAAAACCTGCATGTATTCTCATCCCAAAAATATTAGATTTTAAAAGTGGGACTATAACTCACTTTCACAGATTTTTACTTCATCGGGAAGTAAGACTTGGCCACTGGTTGATTCACGAACCTATAACAATATATACATATATATCAAAGTATGTTCAAAATATATTTACAACACTTTTAATATATTTTGATGTTTTAAGTTTATTAAGTCAGCTGTCCTCATTAGTAACCTACAACTAGTTGTCCACAGTTAGATGTACAGAAATAAATCGATAAATATTATCTTGAATCAATCCACGACCCAGTGTATATGTATCTCAGTATTGATCACAACTCAAACTATATATATTTTGGAATCAACCTCAACCCTGAATAGCTAACTCCAACATTCACATATAGAGTGTCTATGGTTGTTCCGAAATATATATAGATGAGTCGACATGATAGGTCGAAACATTGTATACGTGTCTATGGTATCTCAAGATTACATAATATACAATACAAGTTGATTAAGTTATGGTTGGAGTAGATTTGTTACCAATTTTCACGTTGCTAAAATGAGAAAAATTATCCAATCTTGTTTTACCCATAACTTCTTCATTTTAAATCCGTTTAGTTAATGCTATGGTTTCATATTGAACTCTATTTTATGAATCTAAACAGAAAATGTATAGGTTTATAGTCGGAAAAATAAGTTACAAGTCATTTTTGTAAAGGTAGTCATTTCAGTCGAAAGAACGACGTCTAGATGACCATTTTAGAAAACATACTTCCACTTTGAGTTTAACCATAATTTTTGGATATAGTTTCATGTTCATAATAAAAATCATTTTCCCAGAATAAAAACTTTTAAATCAAAGTTTATCATAGTTTTTTAATTAACTAACCCAAAACAGCCCGTGGTGTTACTATGACGGCGTAAATCCGGTTTTACGGTGTTTTTCGTGTTTCCAGGTTTTAAATCATTAAGTTAGCATATCATATAGATATAGAACATGTGTTTAGTTGATTTTAAAAGTCAAGTTAGAAGGATTAACTTTTATTTGCGAACAAGTTTAGAATTAACTAAACTATGTTCTAGTGATTACAAGTTTAAACCTTCGAATAAGATAGCTTTATATGTATGAATCGAATGATGTTATGAACATCATTACTACCTCAAGTTCCTTGGATAAACCTACTGGAAATGAGAAAAATATATCTAGCTTCAAAGGATCCTTGGATGGCTTTAAAGTTCTTGAAGCAGAATCAAGACACGAAAACAATTTCAAGTAAGATTTCCACTCGAAATAAGATTGTTATAGTTATAGAAATTGAATTAAAGTTTAAATATGATTATTATCTTGTATTAGAAAGATAACCTACTGTAAGTAACAAAGGTTTCTTGATCTTGGATGATTACTTGGAATGGATTTAGAAAACTTGGAAGTAAACTTGCAATCTTGGAAGTATTCTTGATTTTATGAAACTATAACTTTTGGAATTTATGAAGAACACTTAGAACTTGAAGATAGAACTTGAGAGAGATCAATTAGATGAAGAAAATTGAAGAATGAAAGTGTTTGTAGGTGTTTTTGGTCGTTGGTGTATGGATTAGATATAAAGGATATGTAATTTTGTTTTCATGTAAATAAGTCATGAATGATTACTCATATTTTTGTAATTTTATGAGATATTTCATGCTAGTTGCCAAATGATGGTTCCCCCATGTGTTAGGTGACTCACATGGGCTGATAAGAGCTGATCATTGGAGTGTATATACCAATAGTACATACATCTAAAAGCTGTGTATTGTACGAGTAAGAATACGGGTGCATACGAGTAGAATTGTTGATGAAACTGAACGAGGATGTAATTGTAATCATTTTTGTTAAGTAGAAGTATTTTGATAAGTGTCTTGAAGTCTTTCAAAAGTGTATGAATACATATTAAAATACAACATGTATATACATTTTAACTGAGTCGTTAAGTCATCGGTAGTCATTACATGTAAACGTTGTTTTGAAACCTTTAGGTTAACGATCTTGTTGAATGTTGTTAACCCATTGTTTATTATAACAAATGAGATGTTAAATTGTTATATTATCATGATATTATGATATATAATATATCTTAGTATGATATATATACAGTTAAATGTCGTTACAACGATAATCGTTACATATATGTCTCGTTTCGAAATCATTAAGTTAGTAGTCTTATTTTTACATATGTATTTCATTGTTAATACACTTAATAATATATTTACTTATCATTTAACATAATTAACCAAGTGTATCAATATCTTAATATGATTCATATGTACCTAGTAAGACGTTGTCATAACGATAATCGTTATATATATCGTTTTCGAGTTTCTTAAATTAATAGTCTCATTTTTATGTATATAACTCATTGTTAAAATACCTAATGAGATACATACTTATAATAAAATCATGTTAACTACATATATAACCATATATATGTCATCATATAGTTTTTACAAGTTTTAACGTTCGTGAATCACCGGTCAACTTGGGTGGTCAATTGTCTATATGAAACCTATTTCAATTAATCAAGTCTTAACAAGTTTCATTGCTTAACATGTTGGAAACACTTAATCATGTAAATAACAATTTCATTTAATATATATATAAACATGGAAAAGTTCGGGTCACTACAGTACCTACCCGTTAAATAAATTTCGTCCCGAAATTTTAAGCAGTTGGAGGTGTTGACGTATCTTCTGGAAATAAATGCGGGTATTTCTTCTTCATCTGATCTTCACGCTCCCAGGTGAACTCGGGTCCTCTACGAGCATTCCATCGAACCTTACCAATTGGTATCTTGTTTTGTTTAAGTCTCTTAACCTCACGATCCATTATTTCGACGGGTTCTTCAATGAATTGAAGTTTTTCATTGATTTGGATTTCGTCCAACGGAATAGTGAGATCTTCTTTAGCAAAACATTTCTTCAAATTTGAGACGTGGAAAGTGTTATGTACAGCCGCGAGTTGTTGAGGTAGCTCCAGTTGGTAAGCTACTGGTCCGACACGATCTATAATCTTGAATGGTCCAATGTACCATGGATTTAGTTTCTCCCGTTTACCAAATCGAACAACGCCTTTCCAAGGTGAAACCTTAAGCATGACCATTTCTCCAATTTCAAACTCTATATCTTTTCTTTTACTGTCCGCGTAGCTCTTTTGTCGACTCTGGGCGGTTTTCAATCTTTGTTGAATTTGGATGATTTTCTCGGTAGTTTCTTGTATTATCTCCGGACCCGTAATCTGTCTATCCCCTACTTCACTCCAACAAATCGGAGACCTGCACTTTCTACCATAAAGTGCTTCAAACGGCGCCATCTCAATGCTTGAATGGTAGCTGTTGTTGTAGGAAAATTCTGCTAACGGTAGATGTCGATCCAAACTGTTTTCGAAATCAATAACACAAGTTCGTAGCATGTCTTCAAGCGTTTGTATCGTCCTTTCACTCTGCCCATCAGTTTGTGGATGATAGGCAGTACTCATGTCTAGACGAGTTCCCAATGCTTGCTGTAATGTCTGCCAGAATCTTGAAATAAATCTGACATCCCTATCAGAGATAATAGAGATTGGTATTCCATGTCTGGAGACGACTTCCTTCAAATACAGTCGTGCTAACTTCTCCATCTTGTCATCTTCTCTTATTGGCAGGAAGTGTGCTGACTTGGTGAGACGATCAACTATTACCCAAATAGTATCATAACCACTTGCAGTCCTTGGCAATTTAGTAATGAAATCCATGGTAATGTTTTCCCATTTCCATTCCGGGATTTCAGGTTGTTGTAGTAGACCTGATGGTTTCTGATGTTCAGCTTTGACCTTAGAACACGTCAAACATTCTCCTACATATTTAGCAATATCAGCTTTAATACCTGGCCACCAAAAATGTTTCTTAAGATCCTTGTACATCTTCCCCGTTCCAGGATGTATTGAGTATCTGGTTTTATGAGCTTCTCTAAGTACCATTTCTCTCATATCTACAAATTTTGGTACCCAAATTTTTTCAGCCCTATACCGGGTTCCGTCTTCCCGAATATTAAGATGCTTCTCCGATCCTTTGGGTATTTCATCCTTTAAATTTCCCTCTTTTAAAATCCTTGTTGCACCTCCTTTATTTGAGTAGTAAGGTTAGTGTGAATCATTATATTCATAGATTTTACTCGAATGGGTTCTCTGTCCTTTCTGCTCAAGGCGTCGGCTACCACATTTGCCTTCCCCGGGTGGTAACGAATCTCAAAGTCGTAATCATTCAACAATTCAATCCACCTACGCTGCCTCATATTCAGTTGTTTCTGATTAAATATGTGTTGAAGACTTTTGTGGTCGGTATATATAATACTTTTGACCCCATATAAGTAGTGCCTCCAAGTCTTTAATGCAAAAACAACCGCGCCTAATTCCAAATCATGCGTCGTATAATTTTGCTCGTGATTCTTCAATTGTCTAGACGCATAAGCAATCACCTTCGTCCGTTGCATTAATACACAACCGAGACCTTGCTTTGATGCGTCACAATAAATCACAAAATCATCATTCCCTTCAGGCAATGACAATATAGGTGCCGTAGTTAGCTTTTTCTTCAATAATTGAAACGCCTTCTCTTGTTCATCCTTCCATTCAAATTTCTTCCCTTTATGCGTTAATGCAGTCAGGGGTTTTGCTATTTTGGAGAAATCTTGGATGAATCTTCTGTAGTAACCAGCCAATCCTAAAAATTGACGTATATGCTTCGGAGTTTTTGGGGTTTCCCACTTTTCAACGGTTTCGATCTTTGCCGGGTCCACCTGGATACCTTCTTTGTTCACTATGTGACCGAGGAATTGAACTTCTTCCAACCAAAATGCACACTTTGAAAACTTAGCGTACAGTTTTTCTTTCCTCAATACTTCTAGCACTTTTCTCAAATGTTCTTCGTGCTCTTGATCATTCTTTGAGTAAATAAGTATGTCATCGATAAAAACAATGACAAACTTGTCAAGATATGGCCCACTCACTCGGTTCATAAGGTCCATGAACACAGCTGGTGCATTAGTCAATCCAAACGGCATAACCATAAACTCGTAATGACCATAACGCGTCCTAAAAGCAGTTTTTGGAATATCATCCTCCTTTACTCGCATTTGGTGATATCCAGAACGTAAATCGATCTTCGAATAAACCGACGAGCCTTGTAGTTGATCAAATAAGTCATCAATTCTCGGCAGTGGATAACGGTTTTTGATGGTAAGTTTGTTCAACTCTCTGTAGTCAATACATAACCTAAATGTACCATCCTTCTTCTTGACAAACAAAATAGGAGCTCCCCATGGTGATGTGCTTGGTCAAATGAAATCACGTTCTAATAGTTCTTGCAGTTGGCTTTGCAGTTTTTTCATCTCGCTGGGTGCGAGTCTATAAGGAGCACGAGCTATTGGTGCAGCTCCTGGTACAAGATCTATTTGAAATTCAACAGATCGATGTGGAGGTAGTCCCGGTAATTCTTTCGGAAATACATCGGGAAATTCTTTTGCGACGGGAACATCATTGATGCTCTTTTCTTCAGTTTGTACTTTCTCGACGTGTGCTAGAACAGCATAGCAACCTTTTCTTATTAGTTTTTGTGCCTTCAAATTACTAATAAGATGTAGCTTCATGTTGCCCTTTTCTCCGTACACCATTAAGGGTTCTCCTTCTTCTCGTACAATGCGAATTGCATTTTTATAACATACGATCTCTGCTTTCACCTTCTTCAGCCAGTCCATGCCAACTATTACATCAAAACTCCCTAACTCTACTGGTATCAAATCAATCTTAAATATTTCGCTACCCAGTTTAATTTCTCGATTCCGGCATATATTATCTGCTGAAATTAATTTACCGTTTGCTAATTCGAGTAAAAATTACTATCCAACGGCGTCAATGGACAACTTAATTTAGCACAAAAATCTCTACTCATATAGCTTCTATCCGCACCCGAATCAAATAAAACGTAAGCAGATTTATTGTCAATAAGAAACGTACCCGTAACAAGCTCCGGGTCTTCCTGTGCCTCTGCCACATTAATATTGAAAACTCTTCCGCGGCCTTGTCCATTCGTGTTCTCCTGGTTCGGGCAATTTCTAGTAATGTGGCCCGGTTTTCCACATTTATAACAAACTACATTGGCATAACTTGCTCCGACACTACTTGCTCCGCCATTACTCGTTCTGACACTATTTGTTCCTTTCATTCTGTTAACCCCTGGTCCATAGACCTCACACTTCGCCGCGCTATGACCATTTCTTTTACACTTGTTGCAAAATTTGGTGCAGAACCCCGAGTGATACTTTTCACACCTTTGGCATAGCTGCTTCTGATTGTTGTTATTGTTGCGGTTGTTATTGTTGTTGGGATGATTGTTGTTGTTGTTGTTGTTGTTGTTGTTGTTGTTGTTGTTGTTGTTGTTGTTGTTGTTGTTGTTGTTGTTGTTGTTGTTGTTGTTGTTGTTGTTGTTGTTGTTGTTGTTGTTGTTGTTGTTGTTGTTGTTGTTGTTGTTGTTGTTGTTGTTGTTGTTGCGATTGATGTTGCGATTGTTGGGATAATTGTTGCGATTATTATTGTAATTGCTGTTGTTGTTGTATTGGTGATTCTTATCACCGTTTTCCTCCCACTTTCTTTTGACTTGCTTCACATTGGCCTCTTCAGCCGTCTGTTCTTTAATTCTTTCCTCAATCTGGTTCACTAGTTTGTGAGCCATTCTACATGCCTGTTGTATGGAGGCGGGCTCGTGTGAACTTATATCTTCTTGGATTCTTTCAGGTAATCCTTTCACAAACGCGTCGATCTTCTCTTCCTCATCTTCGAACGCTCCCGGACACAATAGGCACAATTCTGTGAATCGTATTTCGTACGAGGTAATATCAAATTATTGGGTTCGTAACCCTCTAAGTTCTGTCTTGAGCTTATTGACCTCGGTTCTGGGACGGTACTTCTCGTTCATCAAGTGCTTGAATGCTGACCACGGTAGTGCGTACGCATCATCTTGTCCCACTTGCTCTAGATAGGTATCACCATGTTAACGCAGAACCTGTGAAGGTATGCGTAGCGTACTTCACTTTGTCCTCTTCAGTACACTTACTTATGGCAAACACCGATTCTACCTTCTCGGTCCACCGTTTCAATCCGATCTGTCCTTCGGTTCCATCAAATTCCAAAGGTTTGCAGGCAGTGAATTCTTTATAGGTGCATCCTACACGATTTCCTGTACTGCTAGATCCAAGGTTATTGTTGGTATGTAGCGCAGCCTGTACTGCGGCTATGTTTGAAGCTAGAAAAGTACGGAATTCCTCTTCATTCATATTCACGGTGTGTCGAGTAGTCGGTGCCATTTCCTTCAAAATAGTCAAATGGAACAAGTTAATCACACAGAATATTAAGAGTAGTTAATAGTATTTCGTAGCATAATATGAACTCATTTATAAAAGTTTTTTCTTCATATTAGCGTTTTATAAGTTTAAATTCGGGTAGTACCTACCCGTTAAGTTCATACTTAGTAGCTAATATACAATTCAACTACTACAATTCTATATGAAAAACTGATTATAATAATATTTCGCGTTCAAACTTTTATACAATATTTTACAAACTTACAATACCGCTTATCTTACATAAAGCATGAAATATAGCACACAATAACTTTGATACAAGATAGTTGTGAAGATAATTCTAGCTAGTACACAAGTCGTTCAGCAAAGGCAATAAAGACATGTAATTCATACGTCCAGAAACAAGTCATGCATTCTGGTTTTACTAGGACTACTTCCCATCCTTGATCTTGTGGAATATAACCGTTATGGCCATTGATAAGACAGCGTGTTGTAACGTCGTCAAAGGGACGAGGGTTACGTAATGACCAACAGTCTCGTAATAACCTAAAAACCTCATTTCTTACCCCAATTACCGACTCCGTCACTTGTGGGAACGTTTTGTTTAATAGCTGTAGCCCGATGTTCTTTTTCTCACTTTGGTGAGAAGCGAACATTACTAACCCGTAAGCATATCATGCTTCTTTATGTTGCATGTTAGCCGCTTTTTCTAAATCATGAAGTCCTATATTCGGATACATTGAGTCAAAATAATTTCTTAACCCGTTGCGTAAAATAGCATTTGGGTTCCCCGCAATATATGCGTCAAAGTAAACACATCGTAACTTATGAGTTTCCCAATGTGATATCCCCCATCTTTCAAACGAAAGTCTCTTATAAACCAAGACATTCTTGGAACGTTCTTCGAATATCTTACAAACTGATTTCTCCGTAAATAGTTGTGCCGAAGAATTCTGACCGACTCTAGACAAGATTTCATCAATCATGTCTCCGGGTAGGTCTCTCAAAATATTGGGTTATCTATCCATTTTGTGTTTTTATACTGTAAAATAGACAAGAGTTGGATTCATAAAAAAAAATACTTATTAATACAAGCAATTTTTACATATATCATAAAGCATAAGCATACTATATTACATATATTACACCACACGAATACAACTATCTTATTCCGACTCGCTCGTTTCTTCTTCTTCAATTTTGGTTCGTTTTGCCAAGTTTCTAGGGATATATGATGTTCCCCTAATACGAGCTGTCGTTTTCCACAACGGTTTAGAAAAACCTAGTGGTTTAGAGGTTCCCGGGTCATTGTTACAACTTAAGGGCTTCGGGGGTTGACGATACATATAAAGTTCATCGGGGTTGGAATTAGATATCTCTATTTTTATGCCCTTTCCCTTATTATTTTCTTTTGCCTTTTTAAATTCAGTTGGGGTAATTTCTATAACATCATCGGAATTCTCGTCGGAATCCGATTCATCGGAGAATTGGTAATCCTCCCAATATTTTACTTCCTTGACGGAAACACCATTGACCATAATTAACCTTGGTCGGTTGGTTGAGGATTTTCTTTTACTTAACCGTTTTATTATTTCCCCCACCGGTTCTATTTCCTCCTCCGGTTCCTCCTCTTCCGGTTCTGATTCTTCTTCCGGTTCTGATTCTTCTTCCGGTTCTTCTTCGGGAACTTGTGAATAAGTCCAATATATATTTGACTCTTAGTTATTATTAGGTGAGTCAATGGGATTTGTGCTAGAGGTAGACATCTATCACACAATATCAAACATGTTAAGAGATTAATATATCACATAATATATACATGTTAATAATATATAGTTTCCAACAAAAATGTTAAGCAATCATTTTTAAAGAAAACACGGTCGAAGTCCAGACTCACTAATGCATCCTAACAAACTCGATAAGACACACTAAAGCAAATTTTCTGGTTCTCTAAGACCAACGCTCGGATACCAACTGAAATGTCCCGTTCTTATTGATTAAAAATGTTCCATATTAATTGATTTCGTTGCGAGGTTTTGACCTCTATATGAGACGTTTTTCAAAGACTGCATTCATTTTTAAAACAAACCATAACCTTTATTTCATAAATAAAGGTTTAAAAAGCTTTACGTAGATTATCAAATAATGATAATCTAAAATATCCTGTTTACACACGACCATTACATAATGGTTTACAATACAAATATGTTACATTGAAATCAGTTTCTTGAATGCATTTTTTACACAATATCATACAAACATGGACTCCAAATCTTGTCCTTATTTTAATTTGCAACAGCGGAAGCTCTTAGTATTCACCTGAGAATAAACATGCTTTAAACGTCAACAAAAATGTTGGTGAGTTATAGGTTTAACTTATAAATATCAAATCGTAACAATAGACCACAAGATTTCATATTTCAATACACATCCCATACATAGAGATAAAAATCATTCATATGGTGAACACCTAGTAACCGACATTAACAAGATGCATATATAAGAATATCCTCATCATTCTGGGACACCCTTCGGATATGATATAAATTTCGAAGTACTAAAGCATCCGGTACTTTGGATGGGGTTTGTTAGGCCCAATAGATCTATCTTTAGGATTCGCGTCAATTAGGGTGTCTGTTCCCTAATTCTTAGATTACCAGACTTAATAAAAAGGGGCATATTCGATTTCGATAATTCAACCATAGAATGTAGTTTCACGTACTTGTGTCTATTTTGTAAATCATTTATAAAACCTGCATGTATTCTCATCTCAAAAATATTAGATTTTAAAAGTGGGACTATAACTCACTTTCACAGATTTTTACTTCATCGGGAAGTAAGACTTGGCCACTGGTTGATTCACGAACCTATAACAATATATACATATATATCAAAGTATGTTCAAAATATATTTACAACACTTTTAATATATTTTGATGTTTTAAGTTTATTAAGTCAGCTGTCCTCATTAGTAACCTACAACTAGTTGTCCACAGTTAGATGTACAGAAATAAATCGATAAATATTATCTTGAATCAATCCACGACCCAGTGTATACGTATCTCAGTATTGATCACAACTCAAACTATAAATATTTTGGAATCAACCTCAACCCTGTATAGCTAACTCCAACATTCACATATAGAGTGTCTATGGGTGTTCCGAAATATATATAGATGTGTCGACATGATAGGTCGAAACATTGTATACGTGTCTATGGTATCTCAAGATTACATAATATACAATACAAGTTGATTAAGTTATGGTTGGAATAGATTTGTTACCAATTTTCACGTAGCTAAAATGAGAAAAATTATCCAATCTTGTTTTACCCATAACTTCTTCATTTTAAATCCGTTTTGAGTGAATCAAATTGCTATGGTTTCATATTGAACTCTATTTTATGAATATAAACAGAAAATGTATAGGTTTATAGTCGGAAAAATAAGTTACAAGTCGTTTTTGTAAAGGTAGTCATTTCAGTCGAAAGAACGACGTCTAGATGACCATTTTAGAAAACATACTTCCACTTTGAGTTTAACCATAATTTTTGGATATAGTTTCATGTTCATAATAAAAATCATTTTCCCAGAATAACAACTTTTAAATCAAAGTTTATCATAGTTTTTTAATTAACTAACCCAAAACAGCCCGTGGTGTTACTATGACGGCGTAAATCCGGTTTTACGGTGTTTTTCGTGTTTTCAGGTTTTAAATCATTAAGTTAGCATATCATATAGATATAGAACATGTATTTAGTTAAATTTAAAAGTCAAGTTAGAAGGATTAACTTTTATTTGCTAACAAGTTTAGAATTAACTAAACTATGTTCTAGTGATTACAAGTTTAAACCTTTGAATAAGATAGCTTTATATGTATGATTTGAGTGATGTTATGAACATCATTACTACCTCAAGTTCCTTGGATAAACCTACTGGAAATGAGAAAAATAGATCTAGCTTCAAAGGATCCTTGGATGGCTTGAAAGTTCTTGAAGCAGAATCATGACACGAAAACAATTTCAAGTAAGATTTCCACTCGAAATAAGATTGTTATAGTTATAGAAATTGAATTAAAGTTTGAATATGATTATTACCTTGTATTATAAAGATAACCTACTGTAAGTAACAAAGGTTTCTTGATCTTGGATGATTACTTGGAATGGATTTAGAAAACTTGGAAGTAAACTTGCAATCTTGGAAGTATTCTTGATTTTATGAAACTAGAACTTTTGGAATTTATGAAGAACACTTAGAACTTGAAGATAGAACTTGAGAGAGATCAATTAGATGAAGAAAATTGAAGAATGAAAGTGCTTGTAGGTGTTTTTGGTCGTTGGTGTATGGATTAGATATAAAGGATATGTAATTTTGTTTTCATGTAAATAAGTCATGAATGATTACTCATATTTTTGTAATTTTATGAGATATTTCATGCTAGTTGCCAAATGATGGTTCCTACATGTGTTAGGTGACTCACATGGGCTGCTAAGAGCTGATCATTGGAGTGTATATACCAATAATACATACATCTAAAAGCTGTGTATTGTACGAGTACGAATATGGGTGCATACGAGTAGAATTGTTGATGAAACTGAACGAGGATGTAATTGTAAGCATTTTTGTTAAGTAGAAGTATTTTGATAAGTGTCTTGAAGTCTTTCAAAAGTGTATGAATACATATTAAAACACTACATGTATATACATTTTAACTGAGTCGTTAAGTCATCGTTAGTCGTTACATGTAAACGTTGTTTTGAAACCTTTAGGTTAACGATCTTGTTGAATGTTGTTAACCCATTGTTTATTATAACAAATGAGATGTTAAATTGTTATATTATCATGATATTATGATATATAATATATCTTAGTATGATATATATACAGTTAAATGTCGTTACAACGATAATCGTTACATATATGTCTCGTTTCGAAATCATTAAGTTAGTAGTCTTATTTTTACATATGTATTTCATTGTTAATACACTTAATAATATATTTACTTATCATTTAACATAATTAACCAAGTATATCAATATCTTAATATGATTCATATGTACCTAGTAAGACGTTGTTATAACGATAATCGTTATATATATCGTTTTCGAGTTTCTTAAATTAATAGTCTCATTTTTATGTATATAACTCATTGTTAAAATACCTAATGAGATACATACTTATAATAAAATCATGTTAACTATATATATAACCATATATATGTCATCGTATAGTTTTTACAAGTTTTAACGTTCGTGAATCACCGGTCAACTTGGGTGGTCAATTGTCTATATGAAACCTATTTCAATTAATCAAGTCTTAACAAGTTTGATTGCTTAACATGTTGGAAACACTTAATCATGTAAATAACAATTTCATTTAATATATATATAAACATGGAAAAGTTCGGGACACTACAAAGACAAAAGACAGATTCGACGTTTTGAAGACGCAAACGACCAAAAAGCTAAAAAGTACAAAGTACAATCCAAGTGGTTCAAATTATTGCTGAGAAACGTCTCAAAATTACAAGAGTACAAGCCGCAAAATGTAAAGTACAAGATGTTAAATCGTACAAAAGGACGTTCGAAAATCCAGAACGGGGACATAAGCCGAGTATCAACGCGCAACGAAACGGACCTAAAATTACAAGTCAACGATGCACAAGAATATAATATAATATAATATATATATATATAATTATATATATATTATATTATATAATAAAATAAACCAGCAACCCACGTTTTGCTAAACAAAATATCTGGATCCAGCTGGCCATGCGATCGCATGGCCTGGAAGAACAAAAACCATGCGATCACATTGTGACGACCCGGAGAATTCTGACCAAATTTAAACTTGATTTTAATATGGTTCGACACGATAAGCAAAGTCTAATAAACTGAATTTCAAAAACTTTGAACTGTGATCATGTATACATTTGACCTTTGACTAGTCCCGACGATTCACGAACAGTAGTTTACAATTAGATAAGCATATATACATATAACAATTTGTAAAACAATTACAAAGTATTAATTGATATACTATGAGATAATTGTATCAATACATGATTAATATATTTAACTACTCGATATTTAAAACATAATTATAAATCTATAATAGTTTAATTATATATATATATATATATATATATATATATATATATATATATATATATATATATATATATATATATATATATATATATATATATATATATATATATATATAAGATTGCTGAAAAGGATTACTGACTATTTTATATTAAATTAAAATGTAGTTGTCTTATTAGCACTAATATCATCATATGTATACTAGTATCAGTATTAGTATTATTGATATAATTATTATAAATATAGATATTAAAAATTCTAATAAAAGTTATGATAATAAAAATAATAATTTTAGATATAAATATTACTAGAAGAATAATAAAAACTAGAATTTACATCATCTACCATTAGTAAAACTTATCATAATATTTTTTCATTATCATTAGAAAATAATACATTTTTAGCATTTTTATCATTAATAATATTATTATTATCAAATTCATCAAAAATTAGTATTATTGTAACTTATTATTATTATTACTCTTATAATTATTATTAATATTATTATTAATTATTAATTATTAATATATTATTATTATATTTAGATTATTATTAAAACAATTAATTAATAATAAAAGTTATATAAAAACATACGCACAATCTCCTTTAGGATCAATTCAGTTTCATATACCTATCACAACTGTATATAGTTTTTGTTTATATCTCTAAAAACGTTTCCATCCCAATCAATCGTACAAATCATGGAAATTTATAACCAAACTTTATTTATTTTCTTCTTTTTTTATTTACTGATTGAATTATATGTCATCAAATTAAATTACTATATATCAAGCGAATTGTTCAATGAAAGGAAGTTACACATTCAGTCTATCATTAACATTATCACTTATCAATTTTAATTACTTCAACTTGTTCGAATTTATCAGAAAAAGAAAATGAAGAAAAAGGTCTGCTCTGTTCGGTGTCATTTAATCGATAGCTCGATTTCGATAAAAAACATTACAAAATCTAAAAGTGTAAACTTGTTAGAAATCCACTGTTGAATCTTTCTGCAAAATTAGAGCTTTCAATTCTTAAAAACGATTTCAAATTCTTGAGTCAAAGTTCTAAGTTTAAAAAGTCAACCATCTTGTTCATTGAGAAATTCGAATTCTGTTTGTTGTTTTTGGAAAAATTAAAGATTCAGAAAGTTTATAGAAGGTATTTAACACAGATTTCATGTTGTAACTTTTGTCTAAAAACAACTAAAAATCAAAAATCAAATGTCATGTTCTTCGCTATATTTTATGAGCACAGAGACATTTTTTTTTGTTGTTTTGTTTTATTTTGTGTTTGATAAATTAATATGTCAAGTATAAGCGATTTCTGTTTCACGTCTGTTGTTAAATCAAGTTTTTGCTTTGATTAGTCTATTGTTGGGTCGATTGACATACGAGGAAGAAGAACATACTCATAAAATATTACGGATTATAAAGAATTGTTGAGGGTTATAAAACAGAAAATGAGCGATAGCTCAATGGTTTGAATGGGTTTCGGTTTAGCGATAGGTCTCAAGTTCGAGCCTAGGCAAGGGCGATTTTTTTTTAAAAGACTTATTCTTGGAGGTAACAATCTTAAAAATTATTATTTTTATTAGTATTATTATTGTTGTTATTATTATTATAATTAATAATTAATATTGTTACCATTATTGATTATTGATATTATCATTATGCTTATGCATAGGATTATAATTAGGAGATAAAATGATGATAATAGAAAAATATTAAATAAGATAACTAGGAAACTATTAGCATTATGATTTAAAAGATGATGATAAAAATTATAAGTATAACATAATATATAATTACGATTAAAATTGTTATTTTGATTATTATCGTTAACCTCATTATTAGAATTATTATCATTTTAGTTATTAGTATAAATAAGTAGTATTATTATTAGTATTAATAACATAATTATCATTAATATTATCATTATTATTATTAATATGATTATTAGTATTGTTATTGTTAAACTTATTATCATAATTATCGTTATTACAAAAATTATTATATTGTTGCCATTAAAACTATCAATATTATTACAAATAGATATTTTTATATATATATAAATACATTACAATAGTATTAATATTACGTATCACGCTATTTTGTTATAATAACTAAGCTATATATGAAGAATATCAATTAATATATAAAAATACATTTTTTATCATATATAAACCTTAATATAAAATAGTATTATTAATATGTTATAATGAATATTAGTTATATAAAATATACATAAATTTAATACATTAACTTTATCTATATAACACATAATATTACAAGTATAATTATTAATAATAATATATATAAGTTTGATCGATTACGAGTATATGTTTTAATATATATACAAATGATATAGGTTCGTGAATCCTAGGCCAACCCTACATTGTTCAATATAGTCATATGTATTTTTACTACAAAATACATTAGGTGAGTTTCATTTGCTCCCTTTTTAAATGCTTTTGCAATATATATTTTTGGGACTGAGAATACATGCACCGCTTTTATAAATGTTTTACGAAATAGACACAAGTAATCGAAACTACATTATATGGTTGAATGATCGAAGCCGAATATGCCCCTTTTTGCTTGGTAACCTAAGAATTAGTAAACCAGTCTACTAATTGACGCGAATCCTAAAGATAGATCTATTGGGCCCAACAAACCCCATCCGTTGTAGCGCATGCTTTAGTACTTCGATGTTGTTTTTATCATATCCGAAGTATTTTCCCGGAATGATAGGGGATATTCTTATATGCGTCTTGTTAATGTCGGTTACCAGGTGTTCAATCCATATGAATGATATTTTTGTCTCTATGCATGGGACGTATATTTATGAGAACTGAAAATGAAAATCTTGTGGTCTATTAAAATGATGGAAATAATTATTTATGTTAAACTAATGAACTCACCAACCTTTTGGTTGACACTTTAAAGCATGTTTATTCTCAGGTATGAAAGAAATCTTCCGCTGTGTATTTGCTCATTTTAGAGATATTACTTGGAGTCAATCATGGCATATTTCAAAAGATGTTGCATTCGAGTCGTTGAGTTTATCAAGATTATTATTAAGTCGTTTATAGTTTGGATATATTATGAAATGGTATGCATGCCGTCAACTTTCGATGAAAAGAAAGTTTGTCTTTTAGAAACGAATGCAATGTTTGTAAAATGTATCATATAGAGGGAAAATACCTCGCAATGTAATCATATGTTATTGTATTCATCCTTATGGATTAGGACGGGTTGCTTCATGTGGTATCAGAGCGGTGGTCTTAGCGAACCAGGTCTTGCATTAGTGTGTCTAACTGATAGTTGTCTAGATGCATTAGTGGGTCTGGACTTCGACCGTGTCTGCATGTCAAAAGTTTTGCTTATCATTTAGTATCGAAAATTACCTACTTATCATTCTTAGTCTAGACACGTTTTACTGCATTGACTGCATGAACAGTGTATAGATAAAATTCATATCTTAGCGTATCTGATAATTCATATCTTAGCGTATATGTTACTGTAGACTTTGCCTGACAGCTTTCGTAGATTCCTCCGTAACTTATGGGATTTTAGTATTATATATGCATATGTAAATTATGTATTGCAGGGTACAAATCTACATCCTATAATCTATTTCTTATCAAAAATCCTTCATCTGATCGTACGAGATGAATCCCTCAACCAGATCGAATTCCTCGGATTCCGACAGCTATTCCGATATGGATATTCACCTGAGCTCTGAAAACAGTATAACCGGAATGGATCAACCAACCAGCCATCATCAATTCATCTGATGGGTTCATAGTCAACTTAATCAATGGAGACACGAAGAAGGCGATCCATTTCACCAACCGAATTTAGCTCTTGGCGATGAACCTGAAGCACTTACCGGCGAACCAGTCCGAAACACCATTTTCACCCTCATTTCCCGAATATCTCACCACGATTATATTCTATCTACAATTCTAAACCTTAATCATCCGCTCGTTTCGACCGACAATCGTCTCGGAATAATGGAAGAGGTCAACGGACTTCGCGCCCGAGTTGTAGCCTTGGAAAATATAGTGCAAAATTTACCAGCTTCAGCAGCATCACCAGCACCAACATCAATACCAGTACCACCAACAACCCAAGATTAACATCACACACCTCAACATCTCATTATGTACCTCGAGCATAATCATCAATCTGCGAATCGTTCTACATCATTTATCTTCGTTCGACATGACGATTATGTAATCTCTAATGTTTTAGAGGTTATATATTCTTGTTCTAACGGTAAATCAAATGAGTTTAATATCATATTGACTCATTAAATCCATGATTTCATCTGAAGAAAATATATATGTATATATATTTTTTCATAAAGATTGTAATTAAAATTCTTTTGTACAAACTGTTAATGGTGAAAATATTTTAACGGGTAGGTAATACCCGAGGAATATTCAGATTTCACATTAATAACTTACACTGTACATTCTTCGAAGCTGATTCAACAGTTGTTTACTATCCTACTTACATCCCCCGATATACAAATCCGTTCACCACAGAATAACCATATTCACCCAATTTCATATTTGGATTTTGATTTATCAGAATCCAACAAGTGGTATAATGAAGAAAACATTTGACAAAATAAAATTTGTTAGAAACAACAAATTAACTATGAGGAATTTTGTTAAGAATCCACGCTAACTGTTCCTAGCTAATTGTTCCTAGCTAACTGATTACATTTTATTTATCGCAATTTAATTATAGCAATTTACATTCTCGCAATTTAATTTATCGTCATTTAATTTCTATTATTTACTTTACGCACTTTATTTATCATCATTTAATTTCTGTTATTTATTTTTACGCACTTTAAATATCGGGACACGTATACAAGGTTTTGACATATCATATCGATGCATCTATATATATATTATTTGGAATAACCGTAGACACTCTATAGGCTGTAATGATCTAGTTCGCTATACAGGGTTGAGGTTGATTCTCAAATAATATATATACTTTGAGTTGTGATCGAGTCTGAGACATGTACACGGGTCATGATACGTATTAATTAATTTGAATATTATAAATTAAACTATATATGAATTATTGGACTGTTAACTGTGGACTATCGACTGTGGACTATCAAGATTGGACAATTAAAAATTAATTAAAATATTCATTATAACATATGAAACTAAACAATTCTTCAAGTTTGCCACTTGATTTCCTCTTAAACTTCATTTGTATCTTGACGATTTCAATCTGCATTCAAACTTTTCGTGATTCTTGAAAACACCTCAATCGAGAGGATGAACCCACCACACGTCATCTACGAAAATAAGAACTTATGCACATAGCTATGCACCTGAAAACACTCGGAACCTGAGTAAACGTTTAACACGTATCTGTGCTAATTCCTTTAGCGTTATTATTACCGAAAATAAATTTGTAACTTCGGTTCGAGATAGCCATTTTGTCACAGCTCCAGCAAATCAACTTCGACTTTCATTTGAATAAGCCTTATTATAACTTTGACATATAAGTTTGCCTTTTGTCATCGTTACCGGGGAACCGTTTATATTCCATCACATTAACAGTAAACTTACCAGCAATTTCATTACTCATTGGCTTAAGTCTCTCCGAAGAACCATTATATTTGTTCATTAAAACCCTATCATATACTCATCCGTATCTTGTAATGAGAATTGCCATACCAATTACCGAGAATCAGCAATCAGTATTTCGACATCTCACAGTGTTTCTATATCAACAGTTATATGTATACGTATAACATTTATCTCTTAGAATTATGATCTTTTATTCTGAAATTCTGAAAAGCACTCAGTCTACAAATCAATACTCTGAATGTTGAAAAAGCTGAATGAAGCAGTAGAAACCGTAGACAACCGTAAACGATATTAATCGTCGGAAGTTTGATGATAAATAATAGTATGTTGGAAAAGCTCAGAAAAGTTGGAACTGGAAAACGGATTGAGCTAACTACGAAGGAGACCAAGGACAAATACAAGGACCATACCATATATTCAAAGAATCCAGGTAATTCTGGATCCGATGAAACCTTCAACGAATATCTTGCTCCGTACTCATGTTAAAATCTTGCGGAAAATCTTTCTTCATTAACCATCGAACTTAGAAATTCCAAAATATCATCATAAATATCTTCGACATTTCTGAAGATATTTTCATAAATATTCTCGTTCGAAATTATTTATCTCTTCGTGCTATCCATATTACATCATAAAGGAAACTACTTTAGTTTCTAAATTTCTTTAAAATTCGAGTTTGAATTATGAATGATTTTGAAGTAGTGTTGGAAATTGATGCATGAGTTAGTATAATATAATGACACTTGATCAACGTAATTATATTACAGTAAGTCATGCTGAGTTTCTAATGGAACGTGATGATTCAGAGATCATAACGTCATCATGTGCCATGTTACATAACTCTTTCATTCTGCTTAACTTTTGAACATATCAAGAAAACATATTCTTGATAGTTCTATTCTCGGTGATTTTGGTAATTTGACAAATCAAATCGTGCTGTTAGGTTCTTTCTTGTTTAGAATATTAAGTTCATTCGAAACTCCATAACTATCAATTTTGGACCATTACATGCGGTACTTAATGGATAGAAGAGAAAACAGAGCATGAAGCTCCGAAATAGAAATAGGGGTATAAATCGCAACAAATAGGAGAGAGCATTAACTGTGGATGACAATGATTATAGGAGACAGAAGCAGAGACATCGAAATATAAGGGAAGATATAAAACCCAACAACAACGCAGAAATTACAAATCGTGGATATTAATACGAATAGCAATATAAAGACACGGTATAATTAAGAATAGTATCACCCAAGGTAATAGTAGAAGTAAACTGATTTTTCTGGTGGAAGATTGAAAAGAAGGATGACAGAAATGATAATTAGAAAAACATCAAGGATTAGAATTGGATTAAGCATTTTCACAATCTTTTGAATGTATGAACTAAGAAAGAAAGTATAGGAATGGTGAGAATAATGGAACGGAAGAGCTTAATTTATAATGGAAATATCAGACAGAGTAATCAAGGCAGATCATCGTATTTAATTATAGAGATCTTAATCTTAATTTCCTTATTCGCCGAAGAATCAAATCTTTTTGATTTCGAAGATTTTCTTTTAATCCCTTGAATTCCGGAATTCAACCAAGACAACGTCAAAAGTTAAGACGCACCTTATTTTCTAAATTCAACCGTGACTACGTCACCGGTTAAGACGAATCTGCAATTACTCATTTCACTCGTTTGTGATAACTTCACTCATACGCTTCAAATAATCGAATTTGTTTATCTGTATTACTCAAAAATGATAAAACTCTATTTATCAACTCATATTCGTCATGAAAACATTTTTATTGTTAGCCATGACAACCCCACTCAAATTTCGGGACGAAATTTCTTTAACGGGTAGGTACAGTGACGACCCGGAGAATTCTGACCAAATTTAAACTTGATTTTAATATGGTTCGACATGATAAGCAAAGTCTAATAAACTGAATTTCAAAAACTTTGAACTGTGATCATGTATAATTTGACCTTTGACTAATCCCGATGATTCACGAACAGTAGTTTACAATTAGATAAGTATATATACATATAACAATTTGTAAAACAATTACAAAGTATTAATTGATATACTATGAGATAATTGTACCAATACATGATTAATATATTTAACTACTCGATATTTAAAACATAATTATAAATCTATATTAGTTTAGTTATATATATATATATATATATATATATATATATATATATATATATATATATATATATATATATATATATATATATATATATAAGATTGCTGAAAAGGATTACTGACTATTTTATATTAAATTAAAATGTATAAATATTAATATACAAGATATCTTATTATGTGATATAAAAGTAGCAATATATAATGTTAATACATTAAATTTAAGTTTGAACTAAAATGTAGTTGTCTTATTAACACTAATATCATCATATGTATACTAGTATCAGTATTAGTATTATTGATATAATTATTATAAATATAGATATTAAAAATTCTAATAAAAGTTATGATAATAAAAATAATAATTTTAGATATAAATATTACTAGAAGAATAATAAAAACTAGAATTTACATCATCTACCATTAGTAAAACTTATCATAATATTTTTTCATTATCATTAGAAAATAATACATTTTTAGCATTTTTATTATTAATAATATTATTATTATCAAATTCATCAAAAATTAGTATTATTGTAACTTATTATTATTATTACTCTTATAATCATTATTAATATTATTATTAATTATTAATATATAATTATTATATTTAGATTATTATTAAAATAATTAATTAATAATAAAAGTTATATAAAAGCACACGCACAATCTCCTTTAAGATTAATCCAGTTTCATATACCTATCACAACTGTATATAGTTTTTGTTTATATCTCTAAAAATGTTTCCATCCCAATCAGTCGTACAAATCATTGAAATTTATAACCAAACTTTATTTATTTATTTTCTTTTTTTATTTACTGATTAAATTATATGTCATCGAATTAAATTACTATATATCAAGCGAATTATTCAATGAAAGGAAGTTACACATTCAGTCTATCATTAACATTATCACTTATCAATTTTAATTACTTCAACTTGTTCGAATTTATCAGAAAAAGAAAATGAAGAAAAAGGTCTGCTCTGTTCGGTGTCATTTAATCGATAGCTCGATTTCGAAAAAAAACATTACAAAATCTAAAAGTGTAAACTTGTTAAAAATCCACTGTTGAATCTTTCCACAAAATTAGAGCTTTCAATTCTTAAAAACGATTTCACATTCTTGAGTCAAAGTTCTAAGTTTAAAAAGTCAACCATCTTGTTCATTGAGAAATTCGAATTCTGTTTGTTGTTTTTGGATAAATTAAAGATTCAAAAAGTTTATAGAAGGTATTTAACACAGATTTCATGTTGTAACTTTTGTCTAAAAACACCTAAAAATCAAAAATCAAATGTCATGTTCTGCGCTATATTTTACGAGCACAGATACTTTTTTTTTGTTGTTTCATTTTATTTTGTGTTTGATAAATTAATATGTCAAGTATAAGCGATTTCTGTTTCACGTATGTTGTTAAATCAAGTTTTTTCTTTGATTAGTCGATTGTTGGGTCGTTGACATACGAGGAAGAAGAACATACTCATAAAATATTACGGATTATAAAGAATTGTTGAGGGTTATAAAACAGAAAATGAGCGATAGCTCAATGGTTTGAATGGGTGTCGGGTTAGCGATAGGTCTCAAGTTCGAGCCTAGGCAAGGGCAATTTTTTTTTAAAAGACTTATTCTTTGAGGTAACAATCTTAAAAATTATTATTTTTATTAGTATTATTATTGTTGTTATTATTATTATAATTAATATTGTTACCATTATTGATTATTGATATTATCATTATGCTTATGCATAGGATTATAATGAGGAGATAAAAAGATGATAATAGAAAAATATTAAATAAGATAACTAGGAAAATATTAGCATTATGATTTAAAAGATGATGATAAAAATTATAAGTATAAGATAATATATAATTACGATTAAAATTGTTATTTTGATTATTATGGTTAACCTCATTATTAGCATTATTATCATTTTAGTTATTAGTATAAATAAGTAGTATTATTATTATTATTAGTATTAATAACATAAGTATCATTAATATTATCATTATTATTATTATTAATATGATTATTAGTATTGTTATTGTTAAACTTATTATCATAATTATAGTTATTACAAAAATTATTATATTGTTGCCATTAAAAATATCAATATTATTACAAATAGATATTTTTATATATATAAAAATACATTACAATAGTATTAATATTTCGTATCACGCTATTTTGTTATAATAACTAAGCTATATATGAAGAATATCAATTAATATATAAAAATACATTTTTTATCATATATAAACCTTAATATAAAATAGTATTATTAATATGTTATAATGAATATTAGTTATATAAAATATAAATAAATTTAATACATTAAATTTATCTATATAACACATAATATCACAAGTATAATTATTGATAATAATATATATAAGTTTGATCGATTACGAGTATATGTTTTAATATATATACAAATGATATAGGTTCGTGAATCCGAGGCCAATCCTGCATTGTTCAATATAGTCATATGTATTTTTACTACAAAATACATTAGGTGAGTTTCATTTGCTCCATTTTTAAATGCTTTTGCAATATATATTTTTGGGACTGAGAATACATGCGCTGCTTTTATAAATATTTTATGAAATAGACACAAGTAATCGAAACTACATTATATGGTTGAATGATCGAAGCCGAATATGCCTCTTTTTGCTTGGTAACCTAAGAATTAGTAAACCAGTCTACTAATTGACGCGAATCCTAAAGATAGATCTATTGGGCCCAACAAACCCCATCCGTTGTAGCGGATGCTTTAGTACTTCGATGTTGTTTTTATCATGTCCGAAGGATTTCCCAGAATGATATGGGATATTCTTATATGCATCTTGTTAATGTCGGTTACCAGGTGTTCAATCCATATGAATGATATTTTTGTCTCTATGCATGGGACGTATATTTATGAGAACTGAAAATGAAAATCTTGTGGTCTATTAAAATGATGGAAATGATTATTTATGTTAAACTAATGAACTCACCAACCTTTTGGTTGACACTTTAAAGCATGTTTATTCTCAGGTATGAAAGAAATCTTCCGCTGTGTATTTGCTTATTTTAGAGATATTACTTGAAGTCAATCATGGCATATTTCAAAAGACGTTGCATTCGAGTCATTGAGTTTATCAAGATTATTATTAAGTCATTTATAGTTTGAATATATTATGAAATGATATGCATGCCGTCAACTTTCGATGAAAAGAAAGTTTGTCTTTTAGAAACGAATGCAATTTTTGTAAAATGTATCATATAGTGGCCAAATACCTCGCAATATAATCATATGTTATTTTATTCATCCTTATGGATTAGGACGGGTCGCTTCACGCATGGCACCCAGGAGATGGCCAAGTGCTATAAAAAGGCAGTTTGCTCGACGTTTTATGTACACCTTATTTCAATCTTATCTCTCAGTCTCTCAAAATATATTTATATTTATTTTATAATTATAATTTTAATATTAAGTTAATAATAAGGTTATAGTGGCGAATGTTTTAAGTTTGTAAGTCAAAATTCTGTCCGTGTAACACTACGCGATTAATACTCATTGTAAGTTATGTTCAACCTTTTTAAATTAATGTCTCGTAGCTAAGTTATTATTATGTTTATTTAAGCCAAAGTAATCGTGATGTTGGACTAAATATTAAGACGGGGTTATTGGGCTTTGGACCATAATTGGGGTTTGGATAAAAGACCGACACTTGTGGAAATTGGACTATGGGTTATTAATGAGCTTTATATTTGTTTAACTAAATGATAGTTTATTAATTTAATATAGAGATTTACAATTTGAGGTAATTATAAATAACCACATACACTCGATCAGACACAATGGGTGGGATATTTATAAATACTAATAATCGTTCATTTAATCAGACACGGGAATGGATTAATAGTCAATGGACTCATTAAAACAAGGGTGGATTACATACAAGGACACTTGGTGTAATTGTTAATAAAGTATTAAAACCTTGGATTGCACACAGTCGATAACCTGGTGCAATCATTATCAATGTATTAAAACCTTATTACAGTTTAAGTCCCCAATTAGTTGGAATATTTGACTTCGGATATAAGGGTAATTTGACGAGGACACTCGCACTTTATATTTATGACCGATGGACTGTTATGGACAAAAACCAGATGGACATATCGAATAATCCAGGACAAAGGACAATTAACCCATAGTAATAAATTAAAATTAACACGTCGAACATCATGATTATGGAAGTTTAAATAAGCATAATTCCTTTATTTTATATCTCATCGCTCTTTATTTATCGTCATTTTATTTATGTTACTTTAAATTATTGCACTTTTAATTATCGCACTTTTATCTTATCGCATTTTTATTTATCGTCATTTACTTTACGCTTTAAATTAAGTTGTATTTATATTTAATATTTTACATTAGGTTTTAATTGTGACTTAAGACATAAAATCGACAAACCGGTCACTAAACGGTAAAAAACCCCCTTTATAATAATAATACAACTACTTATATATATATATATATATATATATATATATATATATATATATATATATATATATATATATATATATATATATATATATATATATATATATATATATATATATATATATATATATATTTATACAAATATAGTTTAAAATATATATAGCTTTAAACTCAGCTACCTCCCTGTGGAACGAACCGAACTTACTAAAAACTACACTACTCTACGATTAGGTACACTGCCTATAAGTGTTGTAGCATGGTTTAGGTATATCCATTCTATAAATAAATAAATAACTTGTATAAAATTGTATTGTAATTAATAGTATTTCGTAGTAAAATATAATCTATTTCGTATACCACCGCTCGCACATCAACCGCGTATCACTAATCCCCGGGTGGCATCTTAATACCTCGATACTTCACCCCCGAGTGGCATCTTAGCACCTCGATGCTTCACCCATCGAACGTTCCAGAGTGGTGTCTTAACACCTCGACACTTCACTCCCGAGTGGCATCTTAACACCTCGATGCTTCACCCTTCAAACATTCCGGAGTGGTGTCTTAACACTTCGACACTTCACTCATCACGGGAAATGTGGCGTCTTAACACTTTGACACTTCACATCTCGCTACACAAATAAATACATCATATACATACACGTATAATTATTCCACTCACCTTAACACTTTTGGTGGAAGATATACAAGCTCGCAACCTTCAATGCAACGTACCTATTACATTATGCGAGTAATCAATCACACAATCAAGTTGATCAACTAACTCACCCACCAACTTAGGGTTATTTTGACCCATAGTGTAAATGTGACCCATTTGCACCTTTAACCCTCACACTAGGTCAAGATTACAACAAATCACTAACATCGATCAATTAAGGTCTTAATGCACCCATTAATACAAGGTTAGTGCATTTTCATACTCATTAGACAACTTAGGTAATTCAAACCTCATTTGACCCATTCCAACGTCAACACACCCATTTGGGTCATCTACCACCCGAATAACACCCATTCACTTAACACAAAGTGTGCTAGTGATTAACTAACTATTTAAGACCCATAAACACAATCATCACCTCAAAACCCTAGGTTAGTCATTATTGGGTCTCATAACCCAACTTACCCAAAATCCCCCAAAATTACCAACAAACGGGTTTCATGTTCATCACTAGCCCAAACCCTAACCCTTAATCAACTTAAAATAAAGGAAATCAAGATTTGAACATACCACCATAATCAAAACATAGCTAGTGACTATATGAACAACTTTAATACTCGCACTTTGACCCGAAGCAAGCTTCTTCCTCTTTGATTTGAGCTTTCTCATACTAGAACTCTTTCTCACTCTAAAATTGAAGTGGAAGAGATAAGGTAGGTGAAAAAGGAGTAAATGACACTCTAAATCTGACATTGGGATCTTAAATTCGTCCCACAAGTGAAAATACCAAAATGCCCTTCCTATTTACAATTTAATTTAAGAGACCCATTAATTTCTCCATCTAGGAGCGGCGCTTCTGAACTTAGGAGCGGCGCTCTTAGTGTCTTCTCAAAATATTTTTTGGTCGTTACAACATTAGACAAAGAAGTTGTAGCATTCTCAATCTTGCCCTTGTACACATCTACTACTAATCGGTTGGATTCATCATTTGATGCCTGGAGAAATTGGTTCTTTTCTACCAAATCCAGTAATCGCATAAACAAACTTTGATCAACAACAATCTGCTCATTATAAGCTCGCTCAATAAAGCGACCATCACCCCTCAAATTCTCACAGCCCATTGACGATTCACCATATCTACTTGGAGGAACAATAGTATGATTAGAGGTATACGTTATATTATTTCTGGAATACATACTTATTGCCCTCGAAATATTGAATGGCGATTAACCACATAACATTGGTGGCCCGAGCGTATTACAATAACCTGAAGATTTTGTTCATCAGCGACAACAGGAGCGTTACTTGTTTCCTTTACAATGGCATTAACACCCATATGAAATTCGTCATTATCAACCATAACGTGCACCCTTTTCTTAAAAGGAAGCTTTTCTTAATCTTCCATGAAAGGCTTTTCAGACACCCTTCGTTTCTCATTTTTTGGTGGAAAAATATTATCCGCACATAATCAAACCCATGAATATTCTCGGTGTGAACATGGTTTGAAGACACACCCTTGGGAAGCAGAGAAAGGTCGTGTGTCAAGTAAGCCATCATCCTAACATCTTCACATTTCAACATATTTTATCAATAAACTACTAAAAAGTATATACAAAATTCAGCAATACATATAACTCGAACCCAAAGGACACATTATTTACCTATGTCACTGGACTTCATTTCTTTCTTATCAATGTTTTTCCTAGCATCCATTAATACGAATTGCGAAAATTCACTGTCAAACACCTTGTATCCTTTTAACAGTTCAACATATTCCTGCAATAAAGGTTTCAGGTCCGGGCACTCATCACAAATTTCATCCATCTCTAGCAAAATGCCATTGCATCAATGATGGGAATAAATTTTCGTCAACCCAAAAAAAATTTAACTTGCCAATCAGGAACGTAAGTTCCAAAACCCTTGGCAATAGTAAAACGATGCTTCCGCACCACGAAGTTAAAGCAGTCTCCGCAAAGAGAAATACGATAGAAAAAACGGAACACCTCTAAATTAGGCTCTATATGTAGAGCACAACAAAGCAACTCGAAACAAAGAGTTTTATGATAGACGTTGGGTACAAGTTGTGATATATGAAAACCATAATGTTTTAAAATTCTAGACAAAAGTTTAGAAGTTGTAATGCAAAATCCAAAGTGCAAGAAATCCAAATAAAAACCAACATTTTTAGAGGGAGAATTGACAATACTCTGATTGTCAAGAGGGGCTTGTGAAATGTTCTGTTCATATTGATTATAAACGTTCCATATTAATTGATTTCGTCGCGAGGTTTTGACCTCTATATGAGACGTTTTTCAAAGACTGCATTCATTTTTAAAACAACCATAACCTTTATTTTATCGACAAAGGTTTAAAAAGCATTACGTAGATTATCAAATAATGATAATCTAAAATATACCGTTTACACACGACCATTACCTAATGGTTTACAATAAGAACATATTACATCAAAAATAAGTTTCTTGAATGCAGTTTTTACATAATATCATACAAGCATGGACTCCAAATCTTGTCCTTATTTTAGTATGCAACAGCGGAAGCTCTTAATAATCACCTGAGAATAAACATGCTTAAAACGTCAACAAAAATGTTGGTGAGTTATAGGTTTATCCTATATATTATCAAATCATAATAATAGACCACAAGATTTCATATTTCAATATACATCTCATACATAGAGATAAAATTCATTCATATGGTGAACACCTGGTAACTGACATTAACAAGATGCATATAAGAATATCCCCTATCATTCCGGGAAATCCTTTGGACATGATAAAAACGAATTCGAAGTACTAAAGCATCCGGTACTTTGGATGGGGTTCGTTAGGCCCAATAGATCTATCTTTAGGATTCGCGTCAATTAGTAGATCGGTTTACTAATTCTTAGGCTACCAAGCAAAAGGGGCATATTCGGCTTCGATCATCCACCTATATAATGTAGTTTCATTTACTTGTGTCTATTTCGTAAAACATTTAAAATAACTGCATGTATTCTCATCCCAAAATATTAGATTTTAAAAGTGGGACTATAACTCACTTTCACAGATTTTTACTTCGTCGGGAAGTAAGACTTGACCACTGGTTGATTTACGATATGTACATATATATCAAAGTATGTTCATAATATATTTACAACACTTTTAATACATTTTGATGTTTTAAGTTTATTAAGTCAGCTGTCCTCGTTAGTAACCTACAACTAGTTGTCCACAGTTAGATGTACATAAATAAATTGATATATATTATCTTGAATCAATCCATGACCCAGTGTATACACGTCTCAGGCTAGATCACAACTCAAAGTATATATATTTTTGGAATCAACCTCAACCCTATATACCTAACTCCAACATTACTTCATATAGAGTGTCTATGGTTGTTCCAAATAATATATATACATGGGTCGATATGATATGTCAAAACATTTGGATACGTGTCTATGGTATGCCAAGATTATATAATATATTAGAATACATGTATAATACAATATAAGTTAGCTAGGATATGATTTGTATAGAATTGTTAATATTTCCCGTAGCTACAAAAATCAAAAAATATCCAATCTTGTTTTACCCATAACTTCTTCATTTTAAATCCGTTTTAAGTGAATCAAATTGCTATGGTTTCATATTGAACTCTATTTTATGAATCTAAATAGAAAGTATAGGTTTACAGTTGGAAATATAAGTTACAAGTCTTTTTTGTAAGAGGTAGTCATTTCAGTCGAAAGAACGACGTCTTGATGACCATTTTGAAAAAACATACTTCCACTTTGAGTTTAACCATGATTTTTGGATATAGTTTCATGTTCATAAGAAAAATCATTTTTCCAGAAGAAAAACTTTTAAATCAAAGTTTATCATAGTTTTTAATTATCAAACCCAAAACAGCCCGCGGTGTTACTACGACGGCGTATGTCAGGTTTTACGGTGTTTTTCGTGTTTTCAGGTTTTAAATCATTAAGTTAGCATATCATATAGATATAGAACATGTGTTTAGTTGATTTTAAAAGTCAAGTTAGAAGGATTAACTTTTGTTTGCGAACAAGTTTAGAATTAACTAAACTATGTTCTAGTGATTTCAAGTTTAAACCTTCGAATAAGATAGCTTTATATGTATGAATCGAATGATGTTATTGTCAAGACCCATCCTAATCCATCCGGACGAAGTCCATATCAATTATAAACGATTCACAACAGTTGATTACATCGCGAGGTACTTGACCTCTATATGATACATTTTACAAATATTGCATTCGTTTTTGAAAAGACAATCTTTCATTACATCTAAAGTTGACGGCGTGCATACCATTTTATAATATATCTAACTATAATTGACTTAATAATAATCTTGATGAACTCAATGACTCGAATGCAACGTCTTTTGAAATATGTTATGAATGACTCCAAGTAATATTTTTAAAATGAGCAATTTCACAGCGGAAGACTTCTTTCATACCTGAGAATAAACATGCTTTAAAGTGTCAACCAAAAAGGTTGGTGAGTTCATTAGTTTATCATAAAGAATCATTTCATAATTTTAATAGACCACAAGATTTCATATTTCCAATTCTCATAAACATGCGTCCCATGCATAGAGACAAAAATCATTCATATGGTGAACACCTGGTAACCGACATTCACAATATGCATATAAGAATATCCCCATCATTCCGGGATCCTCCTTCGGACATGATATAAATTTCGAAGTACTAAAGCATCCGGTACTCTGGATGGGGCTTGTTGTGCATGATAGATCTATCTTTAGGATTCACGTCAATTAGGGTGTCTGTTCCCTAATTCTTAGATTACCAGACTATAAAGGGGCATATTCAGTTTAATAATCCAACCATAGAATGTAGTTTCATTTACTCGTGTCTATTTCATAAAACAGTTATAAAAGCAGCGCATGTATTCTCAGCCCAAAAATATAAAGGGTAAAAAGGCAAATGAAACTCACCGTATACCGTATTCTTTATCCCAAAAAAAACTCACCGTATTGTATTTTGTAGTAAAAATACATATAACGACATTGAACAACTAAATGATGCAAGGATGGCCTCGGATTCACGAACCTATATCATTTGTATAATTATTAAAATATATAATGGAGTCACATATTTTCATTTATTATTATTTGTTATTTATATATTTTAGTTATATAGAATTTATTCTAAAAATCCATTAAAACATTTACTTATATTATATCTTACATTATATGTTATATATATTTATTTGTATATATATTTAAAATGATTAATATTATATATTTAGTTGTATCAATATATCTATATATATTATATGATCAGTATTATATTTAAAATCATTAGTTGGTTATATGTAAGTACATATATATATATATATATATATATATATATATATATATATATATATATATATATATATATATATATATATATATATATATATATTTATAGTTATGAGAAATATAATTATAGTATATGTAGTAAGTATATTTTATATACAAAATATTTGTCTGGTTAAAGAGATAGTTTTGATAATAATAATGATTTAATAATAATAATAATAATAATAGTAATAACTAATATTAATAATTCTTATTAATAATACTAATACTAATAATAATTCTAACACTTAATAATAATAATAATAATAATAATAATAATAATAATAATAATAATAATAATAATAATAATAATAATAATAATAATAATAATAATAACAAAAATGATAAGTGTGATGATAATAATAATATCCATAATCATAATAATAATATTAATACTAAAATGGTAACTTTAAATAATAATAGTATTAATAATACTTATAGTAATTAATGATAATCACAATAATAATAATACCTAAGGATGATACTAAAATGATAATAATTTTCATGATACAATAATTATAATACTTTAAATGTAAATATGATAATAATAAGTATAATACAAAAGACTACCTCAAAAGAAATGAGTTCCAAAAAGAAAATAGCTCGCGCCCGGGTTCGAACCCCAGACCTCTCGATACCCGACACAACCACTTAACCATCCAGTCCAATTCGTTTTTCTGTAATAATAGCCAATCCATAACTATATAACCCCTAACTATTTTGTTCTAAGTTCATCTTCTTCTTCAATCCACTAGCTAATCAAATCGACATCTTACATGTTTAAATGGGACATGGTTTTGAAACAAATGAACGTAAATGTGATTGAAATTAATCAAAGAAAGAAAGAATGGAAGTAAAGAGAAAAATAAATAAAAAGAATTCTGCTGTTCGCAGATATACCATGAACTCAAAATTCAAACTTCAATTTATAGTTCGTTTTAGATAATTATCATAACATGAAAAAAGTTCTAAATGATTATTAGAAACTATCTGAAACATCAATTAAACTTTAAACATTGAAACAAACCCGAATTTGATGATGAACAAATACGTTGACTTTTTAAATACGAAGTTTGACTCGCAAATTCTCGATTAATAGGAAGAATTGAACCATGATATTTTACAGATAGTTTAAACAAAATATTTTTAACAGAACCTCATTATTACATTTTGGAATTTCACTCGAATTCGAAGTTTTAAAAAAAATAAAACAAAACAGAGGCAGGCCGCTGAGTTCTTGCTCAATTTTTATTAAATTCGACAGTTTAAACTTGTAAAAAATTTATAATTGAAAGTGAGTACGTATTGTTAATTGAATGTCTTAATATTTTAGAGAAATCCTTTGTTTTATAACACTAGATTGTCGACAGAAAAAATAATTGTTATGGGAAAGACATATAAAAAGAAAATATGACAGTGATAGCTAATAGATTATGATCGTGTTGTACTGGAATGACTTTATTCGATCTGTATTTTAGTTTAAAGTCAAAAATCGTCTACAGTTTAATAAAGAGTTGAATCAGAACACGCTCCTATATAATTGCATATATATTTATTTGTATAAATATTTATATATATAATTATATCTGTAATTTATATATATGTATTTATATATATATCCAGTTTTCTATGTATGTATATATCTAAATATATATATATATATATATATATATATATATATATATATATATATATATATATATATATATATATATATATATATATAAGGAAACACAATAATAATACCTATATTTATTCTTAATAAAAATGATGAAACTATTAATAATACTAATAGTAATGATAATAATAATAATATTACTAATTAGTATAATATTAATAATATAAATGATGATAATAATATCAATATTACTATTTTTAATGATAATAAATAATGGTAATTACAATAATAACTAAAATTAACATTTTAATTCTATAATGTTATTAGTAAAGTTAACAACAATATTAGTTAGAATAATAGTAATTTAACAAATTAAATATATCCAATTTCATATAAATAATATATATATATATATATATATATATATATATATATATATATATATATATATATATATATATATATAATAGTATTAATATTAATATCAATATCCATTTTGTTATGAAAGTGATCAATTGTATAACAACTATATTTATACATTACAATAGATATACAATTAATAATCATAATAATAATAATAACAATCTTATTAATGATATTAATAATGATACTAATAAGGATCATAATATTAATGTAACAATTATATTTAGCCTTGTAGTTAAGTTTAATATATTACTATTTATTATATTATATCCAAAAATTTTATAATTTAGTGAATCTTTAATACTTATTATTTATATATATAAATACATATATTACAATATATATAATGTTACTTATGTATAGAACTCATATACATATATATATATATATATATATATATATATATATATATATATATATATATATATATATATATATATATATATATATATATATATATATATATATATATATATATATATTTACATATTTATTTATACACAATTGTTCGTGAATCGTCGGGCATAGTCAAAGGGTAATTGATTACATGAATATAGATTTCAAAACTTTCGAGACTCAACATTACAAATTTTGCTTATCGTGTCGGGATCATATAAAGATTAAAGTTTAAATTTGATCGGAAATTTTCGGGTCATCACAGTTATAAACATCATTACTACCTCAAGTTTTGTGGAAAAACCTACTGGAAAAGAGACAAATGGATCTAGCTTCAAAGGATCTTGGATGGCTTGAAAGTTCTTGAAGTAGAATCATGACACGAAAACAAGTTCAAGTAAGATTTCCACTCGAAATAAGATTGTTATAGTTATAGAAATTGAATCAAAGTTTGAATATGAGTATTACCTTGTATTAGAAAGATATCTTACTGTAAATAAGAAATATTCTTGAGGTTGGAAGATCATTCTACAAGATTGGAAGTAAGCTAACAAACTTGGAAGTATTCTTGATTTTATGAAATTAGAACTTGTAAAATTTATGAAGAACACTTAGAACTTGAAGATAGAACTTGAAGATAGAACTTGAGAGAGATCAATTAGATGAAGAAAATTGAAGAATGAAAGTGTTTGTAGGTGTTTTTGGTCATTGGTATATGGATTAGATATAAAGGATGTGTAATTTTGTTTACATGTAAATAAGTCATGAATGATTACTCATATTTTTATAATTTTATGAGATATTTCATGCTAGTTGCCAAATGATGGTTCTCACATGTGTTAGGTGACTCACATGGGCTGCTAAGAGCTGATCATTGGAGTGTATATACCAATAGTACATACATCTAAAAGCTGTGTATTGTACGAGTACGAATACGGGTGCATACGAGTAGAATTGTTGATGAAACTGAACGAGGATGTAATTGTAAGCATTTTTGTTAAGTAGAAGTATTTTGATAAGTGTCTTGAAGTCTTTCAAAAGTGTATGAATACATATTAAAACACTACATGTATATACATTTTAACTGAGTCGTTAAGTCATCGTTAGTTGTTAAATGTAAATGTTGATTTGAAACCTTTAAGTTAACGATCTTGTTAAATGTTGTTAACCCAATGTTTATTATATCTAATGAGATGTTAAATTATTATATTATCATGATATTATGATATATTAATATACCTTAATATGATATATATACATTTAAATGTCGATACAACGATAATCGTTACATATATGTCTCGTTTCAAAATCATTCAGTTAGTAGTCTTGTTTTTACATATGTAGTTCATTGTTAATACACTTAATGACATGTTTACTTATCATTTATCATGATTAAACATAGTGTATCAACATCTTAATATGATTCATATGTATTTAGTAAGAAGTTGTTATAACGATAATCGTTATATATATCGTTTCGAGTTTCTTAATTCAATAAACTCAATTTTATGTATATAACTCATTGTTAAAATACCTAATGAGATACTTACTTATCATAATATCATGTTAACTATATATATAATCATATATGTGTCATCATATAGTTTTTACAAGTTTTAACGTTCGTGAATCACCGGTCAACTTGGGTGGTCAAATGTCTATATGAAACCTATTTCAATTAATCAAGTTTTAACAAGTTTGATTGCTTAACATGTTGGAAACACTTAATCATGTAAATAACAATTTCATTTAATATATATATAAACATGGAAAAGTTCGGGTCACTACACTACCTACCCGTTAAATAAATTTCGTCCCGAAATTTTAAGCAGTTGGAGGTGTTGACGTATCTTCTGGAAATAAATGCGGGTATTTCTTCTTCATCTGATCTTCTTGTTCCCAGGTGAACTCGGGTCCTCTACAAGCATTCCATCGAACCTTAACAATTGGTATCTTGTTTTGCTTAAGTCTTTTAACCTCACGATCCATTATTTCGACGGGTTCTTCGATGAATTGAAGTTTTTCGTTGATTTGGATTTCATCTAACGGAATAGTGAGATCATCTTTAGCAAAACATTTCTTCAAATTCGAGACGTGGAAAGTGTTATGTACAGCCGCGAGTTGTTGAGGTAACTCAAGTCGGTAAGCTACTGGTCCGACACGATCAATAATCTTGAATGGTCCAATATACCTTGGATTTAATTTCCCTCATTTACTAAATCGAACAATGCCTTTCCAAGGTGCAACTTTAAGTATGACCATCTCTCTAATTTCAAATTCTATATCTTTTCTTTTAATGTCAGCGTAGCTCTTTTGTCGACTTTGGGCGGTTTTCAACCGTTGTTGAATTTGGATGATCTTCTCGGTAGTTTCTTGTATTATCTCCGGACCCGTAATCTGTCTATCCCCCGCTTCACTCCAACAAATCGGAGACCTGCACTTTCTACCATAAAGTGCTTCAAACGGCGCCATCTCAATGCTTGAATGGTAGCTGTTGTTGTAGGAAAATTCTGCTAACGGTAGATATCGATCCCAACTATTTCCGAAATCAATAACACATGCTCGTAGCATGTCTTCAAGCGTTTGTATCGTCCTTTCACTCTGCCCATCAGTTTTTGGATGATAGGCAGTACTCATGTCTAGACGAGTTCCTAATGCTTGCTGTAATGTCTGCCAGAATCTTGAAATAAATCTGCCATCCCTATCAGAGATAATAGAGATTGGTATTCCATGTCTGGAGACGACTTCCTTCAAATACAGTCATGCTAACTTCTCCATCTTGTCATCTTCTCTTATTGGCAGGAAGTGTGCTGATTTGGTGAGACGATCAACTATTACCCAAATAGTATCAAAACCACTTGCAGTCCTTGGCAATTTAGTGATGAAATCCATGGTAATGTTTTCCCATTTTCATTCCGGGATTTCGGGTTGTTGAAGTAGACATGATGGTTTCTGATGCTCAGCTTTGACCTTAGAACATGTCAAACATTCTCCTATGTATTTAGCAACATCGGCTTTCATACCCGGCCACCAAAAATGTTTCTTGAGTTCCTTGTACATCTTCCCCGTTCCAGGATGTATTGAGTATCTGGTTTTATGAGCTTCTCTAAGTACCATTTCTCTCATATCTCCAAATTTTGGTACCCAAATCCTTTCAGCCCTATACCGGGTTCGGTATTCCCGAATATTAAGATGCTTCTCCGATCCTTTGGGCATTTCATCCTTTAAATTTCTCTCTTTTAAAACTCCTTGTTGTGCCTCCTTTATTTGAGTAGTAAGGTTATTGTGAATCATTATATTCATAGATTTTACTCGAATGGGTTCTCTGTCCTTCCTGCTCAAGGCGTCGGCTACCATATTTGCCTTCCCCGGGTGGTAACGAATCTCAAAGTCATAATCATTCAACAATTCAATCCACCTCCGCTGCCTCATATTCAGTTGTTTCTGATTAAATATGTGTTGAAGACTTTTGTGGTCGGTATATATAATACTTTTGACCCCATATAAGTAGTGCCTCCAAGTCTTTAATACAAAAACAACCGCGCCTAATTCCAAATCATGCGTCGTATAATTTTGTTCGTGAATCTTCAATTGTCTAGACGCATAAGCAATTACTTTCGTTCGTTGCATTAATACACAACCGAGACCTTGTTTTGAGGCTTCACAATGTATCACAAAATCATCATTCCCTTCAGGTAATGACAATATAGGTGCCGTAGTTAACTTTTTCTTCAATAACTGAAACGCTTTCTCTTATTCATCCTTCCATTCAAATTTCTTCCCTTTATGCGTTAATGCAGTCAAGGGTTTTGCTATTCTGGAAAAGTCTTGGATGAACCTTCTGTAGTAACCAGCTAGTACTAAAAACTGGCGTATGTGTTTCGGAGTTTTCGGGGTTTCCCACTTTTCAACGGTTTCAATCTTTGCTGGATCCACCTGAATACCTTCTTTGTTCACTATGTGACCGAGGAATTGAACTTCTTTCAACCAAAATGCACATTTTGAAAACTTAGCGTACAGTTTTTCTTTCCTTAACAACTCTAGCATTTTTCTCAAGTGTTCTTCGTGCTCTTGATCATTCTTCGAGTAAAAAAGTATGTCATCGATGAAAACAATGACAAACTTGTCAAGATATGGCCCACACACTCGGTTCATGAGGTCCAATTACACAGCTGGTGCGTTAGTCAATCCAAATGGCATAACCATAAACTCGTAATGACCGTAACGCGTCCTAAAAGCAGTCTTTGGAATATCATCCTCCTTCACCCGCATTTGATGATATCCAGAACGTAAATCGATCTTCGAATAAATAGACCAGCCTTATAGTTGATCAAATAAGTCGTCGATTCTCGGTAGTGGGTAGCGGTTCTTGATGGTAAGTTTGTTCAACTCTCGGTAGTCGATACACAACCTGAATGTACCATCTTTCTTCTTGACAAACAAAACAGGAGCTCCCCACGGTGATGTGCTTGGTCGAATGAAACCACGCTCTAAAAGTTCTTGTAATTGGCTCTGAACTTCCTTTATTTCGCTAGGTGCGAGTCTGTATGGAGCACAAGCTATTGGTGCAGCTCCCGGTACAAGGTCTATTTGAAATTCAACGGATTGGTGTGGAGGTAGTCCCAGTAATTCTTTCGGAAATACATCGGGAAATTCTTTTGCGACGGGAATATCATTGATGTTCTTTTCTTCGGAATTGACTTTCTCGACGTGTGCTAGCACAGCATAGCAACCTTTTCTTATTAGTTTTTGTGCCTTCAGGTTACTAATAAGATTTAACTTTGCGTTGCTCTTTTCTCCGTACACCATTAAGGGTTTTCCTTTTTCTCGTATAATGCGAATTGCATTTTTGTAACAAACGATCTCTGCTTTCACTTCTTTCAACCAGTCCATACCGATTATCACATCAAAACTCCCTAACTCTACGGGTATCAAGTCAATCTTAAATGTTTCGCTAACCAGTTTAATTTCTCGATTCCGACATATATTATTTGCTGAAATTAATTTACCATTTGCTAATTCGAGTAAAAATTTACTATCCAAAGGCATCAATGGGCAACTTAATTTAGCACAAAATTCTCTACTCATATAGCTTCTATCCGCACCCGAATCAAATAAAACATAAGCAGATTTATCGTCAATAAGAAACGTACCCGTAACAAGCTTTGGGTCTTCCTGTGCTTCTACCGCATTAATATTAAAAACTCTTCCACATCCCTGACCATTAGTATTCCCTTGATTCGGGCAATTTCTAATAATGTGGCCCGGTTTTCCACATTTATAACAAACAGCGTTGGTATTACTTGCTCCGACACTATTCGTTTCGGCATTACTTGTTCCGGCATTATTTGCTCCCTTAGTTTTGTTTAACTTTAGTCCGTAGACCTCACACTTTGTCGCGCTATGACAATTTCTTTTACACCTGTTGCAAAATGTCGTGCAAAACCCCTGTTGATTTTCTTCACACCTATGACATGGCTGTTTTTGGTTTTTGTTGCCGTTGTTGTTATTGAGGTTGTTGTTGGGATTGTTATTGTTGTTGAAACGGTTGTTGTAGTTGTTGTTGTTGTTGGGATGTTTGTTGTAGTTATTGTTAGGATTGCGGTTATTGTTGCGATTGTTGTTGCGGTTATTGGGATAGTTGTTGCGATTGTGGTTGTAATTGTTATTGTTGTTGTACTGGTGACTCTTGTCACCGTTTTCCTCCCACTTCCTCTTGAGTTGTTTCGTGTTGGCTTCTTCGGCCGCCTGCTCTTTATTTCTTCCCTCAATCTGATTTATGAGTTTATGAGCCATTCGACTTGCCTTCTGTATAGAAGCGGGCTCATGTGAACTTACATCTTCTTGAATCCTTATTGGTAACCCTTTTACAAACGCATCGATCTTCTCTTCTTCATCTTTGAATGCTCCCGGACACAATAGGCACAACTCTGTGAATCGTCGTTCATATGTGGTAACGTCGAACCCTTGTGTTCATAACTCTCTAAGTTCTGCCTTGAGTTTATTGACTTCGTTTCTAGGACGGTACTGCTCGTTCATCAATTGCTTGAATGCCGACCACGGTAGTGCGTAAGCAGCATTTTGTCCTACCTGTTCAAGATAGGTGTTCCACCACGTTAATGCAGTAACTATGAAGGTATGCGTAGCGTATTTAACTTTGTTCTCTTCAGTACACTTACTTATGGCAAACACCGATTCGACTTTCTCGGTCCACCATTTCAATCTAATTGGTCCTTCGGTTCCATCAAATTCCAAAGGTTTGCAGGTAGTGAATTCTTTGTAGGTGCATCCTACACGATTTCTTGAGCCGTTAGCTGCATTGCTAGATTCAGCGTTATTGTTGGTATGTAGCGCAACCTATACTGCGGCTATATTTGTAGCAAGAAAGGTACGAAATTACTCTTCGTTCATATTCATGGTGTGTCGAGTAGTCGGTGCCATTTCCTTCAAAATAGACAACTGAATCGAGTTAATCATACAGAATATTAAGAGTAGTCAATAGTATTTCGTAGCATAATATGAACTCATTTATAAAAGCTTTTTCTTCATATTAGCGTTTTATAAGTTTAAATTCGGGTACTACCTACCCGTTAAGTTCATACTTATTAGCTAATATACAATTCAACTACTCCAATTCCATATGAAAAACTGATTATAATAATATATCACATACAAATATTCTTCAAACTTACAACTTCGCTATATTACATATAACATGAAATATAGTACACTATGATACAGGACAGTTTTGAAGATAAATCTAGTTAATACGCAAGTTGTTCAGGAAAGGAAATAAAGACACGTAATTCATAAGTCCAGAAACAAGTCATGCATTCTGCTTTTACTAAGACGACTTCCCATCCTTGGTCTTGTGGAAAATAACCGTTATGACCATTGGCTAGGCAGCATGTTGTAACATCGTCAAAAGGACGAGGGTTTCGTAATGTCCAATAGCCCCGTAATAATCTAAAAACCTTGTTTCTCACCCCAACTACTGAATCCGTCACTTGTGAGAAGGTTTTATTTAAAAGTTGCAATCCGATATTCTTTTTCTCACTTTGGTAAGAAGCGAACATCACTAACCCGTAAGCATAACATGCTTCTTTATGTTGCATGTTAGAAGCTCTTTCTTTTTCTTTTTCTTTTTGAACGGCAAGATTGCATCAGTCCGGACCGAAGCCTAGTCATCATTTGCACATACACACACGTTCGAGTAGGAAACCCGAACCACGATCACAGGGATCCGAACCCTTAAACCATCCCGAGGGGCAGGCGGGCCGGACCTTAGTCCCGGATCGGGTCGGCAAAACCTTCCCTTTGGGCTGACCTCAATGGAGCCTATTTCAGTCCATGTTTAATTTGGTCATTCAGAAGCCAGGTTCGAACCCTGGACCTCTTACCCGACGAGGGTGTTGAACACCACCTCATACCACTCAGGCAAATGCCTCGGTGGTAGAAGATCTTTCTAATTCACGAAATCCTATGTTGGGATATGTTGAGTCAAAATAGGTTCTTAACCCGTAGCGTAAAATTGCATTTAGGTTCCCCGCATTTAACGCTTTAAAGAAAACACGACGTAACTTACGGTCTCCCCAATGTGATATACCACACCTATCAAAGGAAAGCCTTTTATAAACTAAGGCATTTCTGGAAAGTGTTTCAAATGTTTGACAAGTTAATTTCGCCATAACTAAATGTGCTGATGAATTCTGACCGACTCTAGACAAGATTTCCTCAATCATATCCTCTGGTAGGTCTTCTAAAATATTCGGTTGTCTACCCTTAACGTCCATTTTGTTTTTATACTGTAAAATAGACAAGAATTAGATTCGTAAAAGATAATTAACAAACAATACAAGCAATTTTTACATAGAATAAAAAATATACAAGCACACTACAATACATATAATACACGACATGATTACAACCCTCTAATCTGAATCACTGGTTTCTTCTTCTTCGGACTTGGTTCGTTTTCCTAATTTTCTAGGAATATATGGTGTTCCTCTAATACGAGTCGTCGTTTTATATAATGATTTAGAAAAACCTGGTGGTTTAGAGGTTCCCGGGTCATTGTTACATTTTATGAAATACGGATGTTGCCGATACATATAAAGTTCATCGGGGTTGGAATCGGGTTTCTTTATTTTTATACCTTTTCATTTATTTTTTTATTTTATTTTATTAAATTGGGTCGAGGTAATTTCTATAACATTATCGGAATCCTTATCGGGATCCGATTCATCGGAAAATTGGTAATCTTCCCAATATTTTGCTTCCTCGGCGGAAACACCATTGACCATTATTAACTTTGGTCCGTTGGTTGAGGATTTTCTTTTATTTAATCGATTTACTATAGGTATCAATATTTCTTCCTCCGGAACCTCTTCTTCTTCTGGTTCCTCCTCTTCCGATTCCTCCTCTTCTGGTTCCTCTTCTTTTGGTTCCTCCTCTTTCGATTCCTCCTCTTTCGGTTCCTCTTCTTCCGGTTCCTCCTCGGGAATTTGTGAATCTTCCCAAAATATATTCGACTCTTCATTATTATTAGGTGAATCAATGAGATTTGTACTAGAGGTAGACATCTATCACACAATATCAAACACGTTAATAGATTAATATATCACATAATATTTACATGTTAATAATATAAAGTTTCCAACAAAAAAATGTTAAGCAATCGTTTTTTTTTTTTTTTTTTTTTTGAAGAAAAACACGGTCGAAGTCCAGACTCACTAATGCATCCTAACAAACTCGGTAAGACACACTAATGCAATTTTCTGGTTCTCTAAGACCAACGCTCTGATACCAACTGAAATATTATAAACGTTCCATATTAATTGATTTTGTCGCGAGGTTTTGACCTCTATATGAGACGTTTTTCAAAGACTGCATTCATTTTTAAAACAACCATAACCTTTATTTTAGTATGCAACAGCGGAAGCTCTTAATAATCACCTGAGAATAAACATGTTTAAAACGTCAACAAAAATGTTGGTGAGTTATAGGTTTATCCTATATATTATCAAATCATAATAATAGACCACAAGATTTCATATTTCAATATACATCCCATACATAGAGATAAAATTCATTCATATGGTGAACACCTGGTAACCGACATTAACAAGATGCATATAAGAATATCCCCTATCATTCCGGGAAATCCTTCGGACATGATAAAAACGAATTCGAAGTACTAAAGCATCCTGTACTTTAGATGGGGTTCGTTAGGCCCAATAGATCTATCTTTAGGATTCGCGTCAATTAGTAGATCGGTTTACTAATTCTTAGGCTACCAAGCAAAAGGGGCATATTCGGCTTCGATCATTCACCCATATAATGTAGTTTCATTTACTTGTGTCAATTTCGTAAAACATTTAAAAAAACTGCATGTATTCTCATCCCAAAATATTAGATTTTAAAAGTGTGACTATAACTCAATTTCACAGATTTTTACTTCGTCGGGAAGTGAGACTTGGCCACTGGTTGATTCACGAACCTATAACAAATATGTACATATATATCAAAGTATGTTCAAAATATATTTAAAACACTTTTAATACATTTTGATGTTTTAAGTTTATTAAGTCAGTTGTCCTCGTTAGCAACCTACAACTAGTTGTCCACAGTTAGATGTACAGAAATAAATTGATATATATTATCTTGAATCAATCCACGACCCAGTGTATACACGTCTCAGGCTAGATCACAAGTCAAAGTATATATATTTTTGGAATCAACCTCAACCCTATATAGCTAACTCTAACATTACTGCATATAGAGTGTCTATGGTTGTTCCAAATAATATATATACATGGGTCGATATGATATGTCAAAACATTTGCATACGTGTCTATGGTATCCCAAGATTACATAATATATTAGAATACATGTATAATACAATATAAGTTAGCTAGGATATGATTTGTATAGAATTGTTAATATTTCTCGTAGCTACAAAAATCAAAAAATATCCAATCTTGTTTTACCCATAACTTCTTCATTTTAAATCCGTTTTGAGTGAATCAAATTGCTATGGTTTCATATTGAACTCTATTTTATGAATCTAAACAGAAAGTATAGGTTTACCGTCGAAAATATAAGTTACAAGTCATTTTTGTAAGAGGTAGTCATTTCAGTCGAAAAAACGACGTCTTGATGACCATTTTGAAAAACATACTTCCACTTTGAGTTTAACCATGATTTTTAAATATAGTTTCATGTTCATAAGAAAAATCATTTTTTCAGAAAAACAACTTTTAAATCAAAGTTTATCATAGTTTTTAATTATCAAACCCAAAACAGCCCGCGGTGTTACTACGACGGCGTATGTCCGGTTTTACGGTGTTTTACGTGTTTCCAGGTTTTAAATCATTAAGTTAGCATATCATATAGATACAGAACATGTGTTTAGTTGATTTTAAAAGTAAAGTTAGAAGGATTAACTTTTGTTTGCGAACAAGTTTAGAATTAACTAAACTATGTTATAGTGATTTCAAGTTTAAACCTTCGAATATGATAGCTTTATATGTATGAATCGAATGATGTTATGAACATCATTACTACCTCAAGTTTTGTGGATAAACCTACTAGAAAAGAGACAAATGGATCTAGCTTCAAAGGATCTTGGATGGCTTGAAAGTTCTTGAAGTAGAATCATGACACGAAAACAAGTTCAAGTAAGATTTCCACTCGAAATAAGATTGTTATAGTTATAGAAATTGAATCAAAGTTTGAATATGAGTATTACCTTGTATTAGAAAGATATCTTACTATAAATAAGAAAGATTTCTTGAGGTTGGATGATCACTCTACAAGATTGGAAGTAAGCTAACAAACTTGGAAGTATTCTTGATTTTTTGAAACTAGAACTTGTAAAATTTATGAAGAACACTTAGAACTTGAAGATAGAACTTGAGAGAGATCAATTAGATGAAGAAAATTGAAGAATGAAAGTGTTTGTAGGTGTTTTTGGTCGTTGGTATATGGATTAGATATAAAGGATGTGTAATTTTGTTTACATGTAAATAAGTCATGAATGATTACTCATATTTTTGTAATTTTATGAGATATTTCATGCTAGTTGCCAAATGATGGTTCCCACATGTGTTAGGTAACACACATGGGCTGCTAAAATCTGATCATTGGAGTGTATATACCAATTGTACATACATCTAAAAGCTGTGTATTGTACGAGTACGAATACGGGTGCATACGAGTAGAATTGTTGATGAAACTGAACGAGGATGTAATTGTAAGCATTTTTGTTAAGTAGAAGTATTTTGATAAGTGTCTTGAAGTCTTTCAAAAGTTTATGAATACATATTAAAACACTACATGTATATACATTTTAACTGAGTCGTTAAGTCATCGTTAGTCGTTACATGTAAATGTTGATTTGAAACCTTTAAGTTAACGATCTTGTTAAATGTTGTTAACCCAATGTTTATTATATTTAATGAGATGTTAAATTATTATATTATCATGATATTATGATAATATATCTTAATATGATATATATACATTTAAATGTCGATACAACGATAATCGTTACATATATGTCTCGTTTCGAAATCATTAAGTTAGTAGTCTTGTTTTTACATATGTAGTTCATTGTTAATACACTTAATGACATATTTACTTATCATTTATCATGATTAAACATAGTGTATCAATATCTTAATATGATTCATATGTATTTAGTAAGAAGTTGTTATAACGATAATCGTTATATATATCGTTTCGAGTTTCTTAATTCAATAAACTCAATTTTATGTATATAACTCATTTTTAAAATACCTAATGAGATACTTACTTATCATAATATCATGTTAACTATATATATAATCATATATATGTCATCATATAGTTTTTACAAGTTTTAACGTTCGTGAATCACCGGTCAACTTGGGTGGTCAAATGTCTATATGAAACCTATTTTAATTAATCAAATCTTAACAAGTTTGATTGCTTAACATGTTGGAAATACTTAATCATGTAAATAAAAATTTCATTTAATATATATATAAACGTGGAAAAGTTCGGGTCACTACAGTACCTACCCGTTAAATAAATTTCATCCCGAAATTTTAAGCAGTTGGAGGTGTTGACGTATCTTCTGGAAATAAATGCGGGTATTTCTTCTTCATCTGATCTTCTTGTTCCCAGGTGAACTCGGGTCCTTTACGAGCATTCCATTGAACCTTAACAATTGGTATCTTGTTTTGCTTAAGTCTTTTAACCTCACGATCTATTATTTCGACGGGTTCTTCGATGAATTGAAGTTTTTCGTTGATTTGGATTTCATCTAATGGAATAGTGAGATCATCTTTAGCAAAACATTTCTTCAAATTCGAGACGTGGAAAGTGTTATGTACAGCCGTGAGTTGTTGAGGTAACTCAAGTCAGTAAGCTACTGGTCCGACACGATCAATAATCTTGAATGGTCCAATATACCTTGGATTTAATTTCCCTCGTTTACCAAATCGAACAACGCCTTTCCAAGGTGCAACTTTAAGCATGACCATCTCTCCAATTTCAAATTCGATATCTTTTCTTTTAATGTCAGCATAGCTCTTTTGTCGACTTTGGGCGGTTTTCAACCGTTGTTGAATTTGGATGATCTTCTCGGTAGTTTCTTGTATTATCTCTGGACCCGTAATCTGTCTATCCCCCGCTTCACTCCAACAAATCGGAGACCTGCACTTTCTACCATAAAGTGCTTCAAACGGCGCCATCTCAATGCTTGAATGGTAGCTTTTGTTGTAGGAAAATTCTGCTAACGGTAGATGTCGATCCCAACTGTTTCCGAAATCAATAACACATACTCGTAGCATGTCTTCAAGCGTTTGTATCGTCCTTTCGCTCTGCCCATCAGTTTGTGGATGATAGGCAGTACTCATGTCTAGGCGAGTTCCTAATGCTTGCTGTAATGTCTGCCAGAATCTTGAAATAAATCTGCCATCCCTATCAGAGATAATAGAGATTGGTATTCCATGTCTGGAGACGACTTCCTTCAAATACAGTCGTGCTAACTTCTCCATCTTGTCATCTTCTCTTATTGGCAGAAAGTGTGCTGATTTGGTGAGACGATCAACTATTACCCAAATAGTATCAAAACCACTTGCAGTCCTTGGCAATTTAGTGATGAAATCCATGGTAATGTTTTCCCATTTCCATTCCGGGATTTCGGGTTCTTGAAGTAGACCTGATGGTTTCTGATGCTCAGCTTTGACCTTAGAACACGTCAAACATTCTCCTACGTATTTAGCAACATCGGCTTTCATACCCGGCCACCAAAAATGTTTCTTGAGATCCTTGTACATCTTCCCCGTTCCAGGATGTATTGAGTATCTGGTTTTATGAGCTTCTCTAAGTACCATTTCTCTCATATCTCCAAATTTTGGTACCCAAATCCTTTCAGCCCTATACCGGGTTCCGTCTTTCCGAATATTAAGATGCTTCTTCGATCCTTTGGGTATTTCATCCTTTATATTTCCCTCTTTTAAAACTCCTTGTTGTGCCTCCTTTATTTGAGTAGTAAGGTTATTGTGAATCATTATATTCATAGATTTTACTCGAATGGGTTCTCTGTCCTTCCTGCTCAAGGCGTCGGCTACCACATTTGCCTTCCCCGGGTGGTAACGAATCTCAAAGTCGTAATCATTCAACAATTCAATCCACCTACGCTGCCTCATATTCAGTTGTTTCTGATTAAATATGTGTTGAAGACTTTTGTGGTCGGTATATACTTTTGACCCCATATAAGTAGTGCCTCCAAGTCTTTAATGCAAAAACAACCGCGCCTAATTCCAAATCATGCGTCGTATAATTTTGTTCGTGAATCTTCAATTGTCTAGACGCATAAGCATATACTTTCGTTCGTTGCATTAATACATAACCGAGTCCTTGCTTTGAGGCGTCACAACATATCACAAAATCATCATTCCCTTCAGGTAATGACAATATAGGTGCCGTAGTTAACTTTTTCTTCAATAACTGAAACGCTTTCTCTTGTTCATCCTTCCATTCAAATTTCTTCCCTTTATGCGTTAATGCAGTCAAGGGTTTTGCTATTCTGGAAAAAGTCTTGGATGAACCTTCTGTAGTAACCAGCTACTCCTAAAAACTGGCGTATGTGTTTCAGAGTTTTCGGGGTTTCCCACTTTTCAACGGTTTCAATCTTTACTGGATCCACCTGAATACCTTCTTTGTTCACTATGTGACCGAGGAATTGAACTTCTTCCAACCAAAATGCAGACTTTGAAAACTTAGCGTACAGTTTTTCTTTCCTTAACAACTCTAGCACTTTTCTCAATTGTTCTTCGTGCTCTTGATCATTCTTCGAGTAAATAAGTATGTCATCGATGAAAACAATGACAAACTTGTCAAGATATGGCCCACACACTCGGTTCATGAGGTCCATGAACACAGCTGGTGCGTTAGTCAATCCAAATGGCATAACCATAAACTCGTAATGACCGTAACGCATCCTAAAAGCAGTCTTTGGAATATCATCCTCCTTCACCCGCATTTGATGATATCCAGAATGTAAATTGATCTCCGAATAAACAGGCGAGCCTTGTAGTTGATCAAATAAATCGTCGATTCTCGGTAGTAGGTAGCGGTTCTTGATGGTAAGTTTGTTCAACTCTCGGTAGTCAATACATAACCTGAATGTACCATCTTTCTTCTTAACAAACAAAACAGGAGCTCCCCACGGTGATGTGCTTGGTCGAATGAAACCACGCTCTAAAAGTTCTTGTAATTGGCTCTGAAGTTCCTTCATTTCGCTAGGTGCGAGTCTGTACGGAGCACGAGCTATTGGTGCAGCTCCCGGTACAAGGTCTATTTGAAATTCAACGGATCAGTGTGGAGGTAGTCCCGATAATTCTTTCGGAAATACATCGGGAAATTCTTTTGCGACGGGAATATCATTGATGTTCTTTTCTTCGGAATTGACTTTCTCGACGTGTGCTAGCTCAACATAGCAACCTTTTCTTATTAGTTTTTGTGCCTTCAGTTTACTAATGAGATTTAACTTTGTGTTGCTCTTTTCTCCGTACACCATTAAGGGTTTTCCTTTTTCTCGTATAATGCGAATTGCATTTTTGTAACAAACGATCTCTGCTTTAACTTCTTTCAACCAGTCCATACCGATTATCACATCAAAACTCCCTAACTCTACTGGTATCAAGTCAATCTTAAATGTTTCGCTAACTAGTTTAATTTCTCGATTCCGACATATATTATCTGCTGAAATTAATTTACCATTTGCTAATTCGAGTAAAAATTTACTATCCAAAGGCATCAATGGGCAACTTAATTTAGCACAAAATTCTCTACTCATATAGCTTCTATCCGCACCCGAATCAAATAAAACATAAGCAGATTTATCGTCAATAAGAAACGTACCAGTAACAAGCTCCGGGTCTTCCTGTGCTTCTGCCGCATTAATATTGAAAACTCTTTCATGGCCCTGCCCATTAGTATTCCCCTGATTCAGGCAATTTCTAATAATGTGGCCCGGTTTTCCACATTTATAACAAACAGCGTTGGTATTACTTGCTCCGACACTATTCGTTTCGGCATTACTTGTTCCGGCATTATTTGCTCCCTTAGTTCTATTTAACTTTGGTCCGTAGACCTCACACTTTGTCGCGCTATGACCATTTCTTTTACACCTATTGCAAAATGTCATGCAAAACCCCTGTTGATTTTCTTCACACCTATGACATGGCTGTTTTTGGTTTTTGTTGCCGTTGTTGTTATTGAGGTTGTTGTTGGGATTGTTATTGTTGTTGAAACGGTTGTTGTAGTTGTTGTTGTTGTTGGGATGTTTGTTGTACTTATTGTTAGGATTGCGGTTATTGTTGCGATTGTTGTTGCGGTTATTGGGATAGTTGTTGCGATTGTGGTTGTAATTGTTATTGTTGTTGTACTGGTGACTCTTGTCACCGTTTTCCTCCCACTTCCTCTTGAGTTATTTCGTGTTGGCTTCTTCGGCCGCCTGCTCTTTAATTCTTCCCTCAATATGATTTATGAGTTTATGAGCCATTCGACTTGCCTTCTGTATAGAAGCGGGCTCATGTGAACTTACATCTTCTTGAATCCTTACTGGTAACCCTTTTACAAACGCGTCGATCTTCTCTTCTTCATCTTCGAATGCTCCCGGACACAATATGCACAACTCTGTGAATCGTCATTCATATGTGGTAACGTCAAACCCTTGTGTTCGTAACTCTCTAAGTTCTGCCTTGAGTTTATTGACTTCGTTTCTAGGACGGTACTGCTCGTTCATCAATTGCTTGAATGCCGACCACGGTAGTGCGTAAGCAGCATTTTGTCCTACCTGTTCAAGATAGGTGTTCCACCACGTTAACGCAGTACCTGTGAAGGTATACGTAGCGTACTTAACTTTGTCCTCTTCAGTACACTTACTTATGATAAACACCGATTCGACTTTCTCGGTCCACCGTTTCAATCCAATTGGTCCTTCGGTTCCATCAAATTCCAAAAGTTTGTAGGTAGTGAATTCTTTGTAGGTGCATCCTACACGATTTCTTGCGCCGTTAGCTGCATTGCTAGATTCAGCGTTATTGTTGGTATGTAGTGCAGCCTGTACTGCGGCTATGTTTGCAGCAAGAAAGGTACGAAATTACTCTTCGTTCATATTCATGGTGTGTCGAGTAGTCGGTGCCATTTCCTTCAAAATAGACAACTGAATCGAGTTAATCATACAGAATATTAAGAGTAGTCAATAGTATTTCGTAGCATAATATGAACTCATTTATAAAAGCTTTTTCTTCATATTAGCGTTTTATAAGTTTAAATTCGGGTACTACCTACCCGTTAAGTTCATACTTATTAGCTAATATACAATTCAACTACTACAATTCCATATGAAAAACTGATTATAATAATATATCACATACAAATATTCTTCAAACTTACAACTTCGCTATATTACATATAACATGAAATATAGTACACTATGATACAGGACAGTTTTGAAGATAAATCTAGTTAATACGCAAGTTGTTCAGCAAAGGAAATAAAGACACGTAATTCATAAGTCCAGAAACAAGTCATGCATTCTGGTTTTACTAAGACGACTTCCCATCCTTGGTCTTGTGGAAAATAACCGTTATGACCATTGGCTAGGCAGCATATTGTAACGTCGTCAAAAGGACGAGGGTTTCGTAATGTCCAACAGCCCCGTAATAATCTAAAAACCTTGTTTCTCACCCCAACTATAGAATCCGTCACTTGTGGGAAGGTTTTATTTAAAAGTTGCAATCCGATATTCTTTTTCTCACTTTGGTAAGAAGCGAACACCACTAACCCGTAAGCATAACATGCTTCTTTATGTTGCATGTTAGAAGCTCTTTCTAATTCATGAAATCCTATGTTGAGATATGTTGAGTCAAAATAGGTTCTTAACCCGTAGCGTAAAATTGCATTTGGGTTCCCGCATTTAACGCTTTAAAGAAAACACGGCGTAACTTACGGTCTCCCCAATATGATATACCCCACCTATCAAAGGAAAGCCTTTTATAAACTAAGGCATTTCTGGAAAGTGTTTCAAATGTTTGACAAGTTAATTTCGCCATAACTAAATGTGCTGATGAATTCTGACCGACTCTAGACAAGATTTCCTCAATCATATCCTCTGGTAGGTCTTCTAAAATATTCGGTTGTCTACCCTTAACGCCCATTTTGTTTTTATACTGTAAAATATACAAGAATTAGATTCGTAAAAGATAATTAACAAACAATACAAGCAATTTTTACATAGAACAAAAAAAATACAGGCACACTACAATACATATAATACACAACATGATTACAACCTTCTAATCTGAATCACCGGTTTCTTCTTCTTCGGACTTGGTTCGTTTTTCTAATTTTCTAGGAATATATGGTGTTCCTCTAATACGAGTCGTCGTTTTATATAATGGTTTAGAAAAACCTGTTGGTTTAGAGGTTCCCGGGTCATTGTTACATTTTAGGAAATACGGATGTTGTCGATACATATAAAGTTCATCGGGGTTGGAATCGGGTTTCTCTATTTTTATATCTTTTCCCTTATTAATTTCTTTTGCTTTATTAAATTGGGTCGAGGTAATTTCTATAACATCATCGGAATCCTCATCGGGATCCGATTCATCGGAAAATTGGTAATCTTCCCAATATTTTGCTTCCTCGGCGGAAACACCATTGCCATTATTAACTTTGGTCCGTTGGTTGAGGATTTTCTTTTATTTAATCGATTTACTATAGGTATCAATATTTCTTCCTCCGGAACCTCTTCTTCTTCTGGTTCCTCCTCTTCCGATTCCTCCTCTTCTGGCTCCTCTTCTTCCGGTTCCTCCTCTTCCGGTTCCTCCTCTTCCGGTTCCTCTTCTTCCGGTTCCTCTTCGGGAATTTGTGAATCTTCCCAAAATATATTCGACTCTTCATTATTATTAGATGAATCAATGGGATTTGTACTAGAGGTAGACATCTATCACACAATATCAAACACATTAAGAGATTAATATATCACATAATATTTACATGTTAATAATATATAGTTTCCAACAAAAAAAATGTTAAGCAATCTTTTTTTTTTTTTGAAGAAAAACACGGTCGAAGTTCAGACTCACTAATGCATCCTAACAAACTCGGTAAGACACACTAATGCAATTTTCTGGTTCTCTAAGACCAACGCTCTGATACCAACTGAAATGTCTCGTTCATATTGATTATAAACGTTCCATATTAATTGATTTCGTCGCGAGGTTTTGACCTCTATATGAGACGTTTTTCAAAGACTGCATCCATTTTTAAAACAACCATAACCTTTATTTTATTTACAAAGGTTTAAAAAGCATTACGTAGATTATCAAATAATGATAATCTAAAATATACCGTTTACACACGACCATTACATAATGGTTTACAATAAGAACATATTACATCAAAAATAAGTTTCTTGAATGTAGTTTTTACATAATATCATAAAAGCATGGACTCCAAATCTTGTCCTTATTTTAGTATGCAACAGCGGAAGCTCTTAATAATCACCTGAGAATAAACATGCTTAAAACGTCAACAAAAATGTTGGTGAGTTATAGGTTTATCCTATATATTATCAAATCATAAGAATAGACCACAAGATTTCATATTTCAATATCCATCCCATACATAGAGATAAAATTCATTCATATGGTGAACACCTGGTAACCGACATTAACAAGATGCATATAAGAATATCCCCTATCATTCCGGGAAATCTTTCGGACATGATAAAAACGAATTCGAAGTACTAAAGCATCCGGTACTTTGGATGGGCTTCGTTAGGCCCAATAGATCTATCTTTAGGATTCGCGTCAATTAGTAGATCGGTTTACTAATTCTTAGGCTACCAAGCAAAAGGGGCATATTCGGCTTCGATCATTCACCCATATAATGTAGTTTCATTTACTTGTGTCTATTTCGTAAAACATTTAAAAAAACTGCATGTATTCTCATCCCAAAATATTAGATTTTAAAAGTGGGACTATAACTCACTTTCACAGATTTTTACTTCGTCGGGAAGTAAGACTTGGCCACTGGTCGATTCACGAACCTATAACAAATATGTACATATATATCAAAGTATGTTCAAAATATATTTACAACACTTTTAATACATTTTGATGTATTAAGTAGATTAAGTCAGCTGTCCTCGTTAGTAACCTACAACTAGTTGTCCACAGTTAGATGTACAGAAATAAATCGATATATATTATCTTGAATCAATCCACGACCTAGTGTATACACGTCTCAGGCTAGATCACAACTCAAAGTATATATATTTTTAGAATCAACCTCAACCCTATATAGCTAACTCCAACATTACTGCATATAGAGTGTCTATGGTTGTTCCAAATAATATATATACATGGGTCGATATGATATGTCAAAACATTTGCATACGTGTCTATGGTATCCCAAGATTACATAATATATTAGAATACATATATAATACAATATAAGTTAGCTAGGATATGATTTGTATAGAATTGTTAATATTTCCCGTAGCTACAAAAATCAAAAAATATCCAATCTTGTTTTACCCATAACTTCTTCATTTTAAATCCGTTTTGAGTGAATAAAATTGCTATGGTTTCATATTGAACTCTATTTTATGAATCTAAACAGAAAGTATAGGTTTACAGTTAGAAATATAAGTTACAAGTCGTTTTTGTAAGAGGTAGTCATTTCAGTCGAAAGAACGACGTCTTGATGACCATTTTGAAAAACATACTTCCACTTTGAGTTTAACCATGATTTTTGGATATAGTTTCATGTACATAAGAAAAATTATTTTTCCAGAAGAACAACTTTTAAATCAAAGTTTATCATAGTTTTTAATTATCAAACCCAAAACAGCCCGCGGTGTTACTGCGACGGCGTATGTCCGGTTTTACGGTGTTTTTCGTGTTTCCAGGTTTTAAATCATTAAGTTAGCATATCATATAAATATAGAACATGTGTTTAGTTAATTTTAAAAGTCAAGTTAGAAGGATTAACTTTTATTTGCGAACAAGTTTAGAATTAACTAAACTATGTTCTAGTGATTTTAAGTTTAAACCTTCGAATAAGATAGCTTTATATGTATGAATCGAATGATGTTATGAACATCATTACTACCTAAAGTTTTGTGGATAAACCTACTGGAAAAGAGACAAATGGATCTAGCTTCAAAGGATCTTGGATGGCTTGAAAGTTCTTGAAGTAGAATCATGACACGAAAAAAAGTTCAAGTAAGATTTCCACTCGAAATAAGATTGTTATAGTTATAGAAATTGAATCAAAGTTTGAATATATGTATTACCTTGTATTAGAAAGATATCTTACTGTAAATAAGAAAGATTTCTTGAGGTTGGATGATCACTCTACAAGATTGAAAGTAAGCTAACAAACTTGGAAGTATTCTTGATTTTATGAAACTAGAACTTGTAGAACTTCTGAAGAACACTTAGAACTTGAAGATAGAACTTGAGAGAGATCAATTAGATGAAGAAAATTGAAGAATGAAAGTGTTTGTAGGTGTTTTTGGTCGTTGGTATATGGATTAGATATAAAGGATGAGTAATTTTGTTTACATGTAAATAAGTCATGAATGATTACTCATATTTTTGTAACTTTATGAGATATTTCATGCTAGTTACCAAATGATGGTTCTCACATGTATTAGGTGACTCACATGGGCTGCTAAGAGCTAATCATTGGAGTGTATATACCAATAGTACATACATCTAAAAGCTGTGTATTGTACGAGTACGAATACGGGTGCATACGAGTAGAATTGTTGATGAAACTGAACGAGGATGTAATTGTAAGCATTTTTGTTAAGTAGAAGTATTTTGATAAGTGTCTTGAAGTCTTTCAAAAGTGTATGAATACATATTAAAACACTACATGTATATACATTTTAACTGAGTCGTTAAGTCATCGTTAGTAGTTACATGTAAATGTTGATTTGAAACCTTTAAGTTAACGATCATGTTAAATGTTGTTAACCCAATGTTTATTATATCTAATGAGATGTTAAATTATTATATTATCATGATATTATGATATATTAATATACCTTAATATGAGATATATATATATATATATATATATATATATATATATATATATATATATATATATACATTTAAATGTCGATACAATGATAATCGTTACATATATGTCTCGTTTCGAAATCGTTAAGTTAGTAGTCTTGTTTTTACATATGTAGTTCATTGTTAATACACTTAATGACATGTTTACTTATCATTTATCATGATTAAACATATTGTATCAATATCTTAATATGATTCATATGTATATCGTAAGAAGTTGTTATAACGATAATCGTTATATATATCGTTTCGAGTTTCTTAATTCAATAAACTCAATTTTATGTATATAACTCATTGTTAAAATACCTAATGAGATACTTACTTATCATAATATCATGTTAACTATATAGATAATCATATATATATATACGTCATCATATAGTTTTTACAAGTTTTAACGTTTGTGAATCACCGATCAACTTGGGTGGTCAAATGTCTATATGAAACCTATTTCAATTAATCAAGTCTTAACAAGTTTGATTGCTTAACATGTTGGAAACACTTAATCATGTAAATAACAATTTCATTTAATATATATATAAACATGAAAAAGTTCTGGTCACTACAGCTTGCATATCAAAATTTTCACAACATTTAAACTTATTACTTAATAATGATAACAAAAGAGGTGTCAATCTTGACATATAGCTATGCATATATATTTTTTTTTTTTCATCTTTAAAACATTCAAATAAACTGCTACATCAAAAACAAAGTAAATTTTTTTGTAAACATAAACTTACAAAGGAGTAATAAACCATGAGAAGAAAGATACAATTTTTTTTTAAACATGGAGTATACCAAAGAAAGGGAGTAAAGTTTATATATAAAAAGTGTAATGATTGAAACTTTATGCCTCCCACCTACCTACTACTTTATAAACCACGAAATTAGCCAAACTCACGTGACATCGAGAACCTTGTTGTAACACCTTAGACGAATCCCACATCGATCATGGACATGAGTGATCAATGGATTATAAGATGACATTCACATTTACATGAAACAACGTGTTTTAGGACCACAGACAGAACGGGTGTGTGAGTATGCTACAGTTAAGCGTGCTCGGGCGAGGGCACCACCAGGATGGGTGACTTCATGGGAAGGTGGTCTCCTAGAAAAGTGGTCATCATGTGTGGTCGTCAAGAAAAAGTCGTGCGCCTAGAGAAAAGTAGACAATATTGCAGTCATGTAAGCTAGAGTGTTACAGTATGGTATCAGAGCCACTCATGTGCCGTTAGGGGTGGTGTGGAAAACCTCATCGAGGGCGATGAGTTCGGGGAGGGGGGGGGACCTCATCGAGGGCGATGAGTCCCCGGGGGGGAGGGGGGGTGAGTGTAACACCTTAGGCGAATCTCACATTACCCATAGACATGCGATCAGGGGATTATAAGATATCATTCACGTTTACATGAAACAACGCGTTTAGGGACCACATACAGAGTGAGTGTGTGAGTACGTTATAGTTAAGCGTACTCGGGCGAGGGCACTACCAGGATGGGTGACCTCCTGGGAAGGTGGTCTCCTGAGAAAGTGGTCCTCGTGTGTGGTTGTTAAGAAAAAGCTATGCGCCTGAGGGCAAAGCGGACAATATTGTCGTCATGTAAGCTGGGGTGTTATACTTGTCTACACATATTAATATTTTTATTATTATATTATACATAAAAGAAAATTAAATTTTATAGATAGATTATAGTCATAAAACTTTAATTGAACAAGAGGATACAAAGTAATTTTAAAGTTGGAAGACATAGTTTTTAATTGATCATAGACTATGCATGTAAATATTATATAATACTACGTAAATATATATAGATAGTTTAGAGGACTCACTGGAGTATAGAGTATTTACATTAATATAAATTAAATATCAATCAATATTAACTAATATACGGTAATATGTAAAAATTAGACAATTAATATTTAACATTAATGATAAAATAAATCATTACTTTTCGTACATGACATGGATGAATTTAGTTAATGATCAAGATAGATGAATTTAAGGTGTTGTTTGTTTTTTCAATTGAAGACCTTATTACATCTTATGTCTGCGGGCGGGCAGACATTTTCATTTAAGACAGTTTGTTTTTTTGAAGACATAACACAAAATAAGATCTTCAAATGTCTTCAAATTCACAGCTATAGAATAAAGCTTCTAAACTTGGAAAACATTTTAACACTGTATCTGAAATGTCCCGTTCTTATTGATTAAAAACGTTCCATATTAATTGATTTCGTTGCGAGGTTTTGACCTCTATATGAGACGTTTTTCAAAGACTGCATTCATTTTAAAACAAACCATAACCTTTATTTCATCAATAAAGGTTTAAAAAGCTTTACGTAGATTATCAAATAATGATAATCTAAAATATCCTGTTTACACACGACCATTACATAATGGTTTACAATACAAATATGTTACAATAAAATAAGTTTCTTGAATGCAGTTTTTACACAATATCATACAAGCATGGACTCCAAATCTCGTCCTTATTTAAGTATGCGACAGCGGAAGCTCTTAATAATCACCTGAGAATAAACATGCTTAAAACGTCAACAAAAATGTTGGTGAGTTATAGGTTTAACCTATATATATCAAATCATAATAATAGACCACAAGATTTCATATTTCAATACACATCCCATACATAGAGATAAAAATCATTCATATGGTGAACACCTGGTAACCGACATTAACAAGATGCATATATAAGAATATCCCCATCATTCCGGGACACCCTTCGGATATGATATAAATTTCGAAGTACTAAAGCATCCGGTACTTTGGATGGGGCTTGTTGGGCCCGATAGATCTATCTTTAGGATTCACGTCAATTAGGGTGTCTGTTCCCTAATTCTTAGATTACCAGACTTAATATAAAGGGGTATATTCGATTTCGATAATTCAACCATAGAATGTAGTTTCACGTACTTGTGTCTATTTTGTAAATCATTTATAAAACCTGCATGTATTCTCATCCCAAAAATATTAGATTTTAAAAGTGGGACTATAACTCACTTTCACAGATTTTTACTTCGTCGGGAAGTAAGACTTGGCCACTGGTTGATTCACGAACCTATAACAATATATACATATATATCAAAGTATGTTCAAAATATATTTACAACACTTTTAATATATTTTGATGTTTTAAGTTTATTAAGTCAGCTGTCCTCGTTAGTAACCTACAACTAGTTGTCCACAGTTAGATGTACAGAAATAAATCGATAAATATTATCTTGAATCAATCCACGACCCAGTGTATATGTATTTCAGTATTGATCACAACTCAAACTATATATATTTTGGAATCAACCTCAACCCTGTATAGCTAACTCCAACATTCACATATAGAGTGTCTATGGTTGTTCCGAAATATATATAGATGTGTCGACATGATAGGTCGAAACATTGTATACGTGTCTATGGTATCTCAAGATTACATAATATACAATACAAGTTGATTAAGTTATGGTTGGAATAGATTTGTTACCAATTTTCACGTAGCTAAAATGAGAAAAATTATCCAATCTTGTTTTACCCATAACTTCTTCATTTTAAATCCGTTTTGAGTGAATCAAATTGCTATGGTTTCATATTGAACTCTATTTTATGAATCTAAATAGAAAAAGTATAGGTTTATAGTCAGAAAAATAAGTTACAAGTCATTTTTGTAAAGGTAGTCATTTCAGTCGAAAGAACGACGTCTAGATGACCATTTTAGAAAACATACTTCCACTTTGAGTTTAACCATAATTTTTGGATATAGTTTCATGTTCATAATAAAAATCATTTTCTCAGAATAACAACTTTTAAATCAAAGTTTATCATAGTTTTTAATTAACTAACCCAAAACAGCCAGCGGTGTTACTACGACGGCGTAAATCCGGTTTTACGGTGTTTTTCGTGTTTCCAGGTTTTAAATCATTAAGTTAGCATATCATATAGATATAGAACATGTGTTTAGTTGATTTTAAAAGTCAAGTTAGAAGGATTAACTTTTGTTTGCGAACAAGTTTAGAATTAACTAAACTATGTTCTAGTGATTACAAGTTTAAACCTTCGAATAAGATTGCTTTATATGTATGAATCGAATGATGTTATGAACATCATTACTACCTTAAGTTCCTTGGATAAACCTACTGGAAAAGAGAAAAATGGATCTAGCTTCAACGGATCCTTGGATGGCTCGAAGTTCTTGAAACAGAATCATGACACGAAAACAAGTTCAAGTAAGATCATCACTTGAAATAAGATTGTTATAGTTATAGAAATTGAACCAAAGTTTGAATATGATTATTACCTTGTATTAGAATGATAACCTACTGTAAGAAACAAAGATTTCTTGAGGTTGGATGATCACCTTACAAGATTGGAAGTGAGCTAGCAAACTTGAAAGTATTCTTGATTTTATGTAACTAGAACTTGTAGAATATATGAAGACCACTTAGAACTTGAAGATAGAACTTGAGAGAGATCAATTAGATGAAGAAAATTGAAGAATGAAAGTGTTTGTAGGTGCTTTTGGTCGTTGGTGTATGGATTAGATATAAAGGATATGTAATTTTGTTTTCATGTAAATAAGTCATGAATGATTACTCATATTTTTGTAATTTTATGAGATATTTCATGCTAGTTGCCAAATGATGGTTCCCACATGTGTTAGGTGACTCACATGGGCTGCTAAGAGCTGATCATTGGAGTGTATATACCAATAGTACATACATCTAAAAGATGTGTATTGTACGAGTACGAATACGGGTGCATACGAGTAGAATTGTTGATGAAACTGAACGAGGATGTAATTGTAAGCACTTTTGTTAAGTAGAAGTATTTTGATAAGTGTATTGAAGTCTTTCAAAAGTGTATAAATACATATTAAAACACTACATGTATATACATTTTAACTGAGTCGTTAAGTCATCGTTAGTCGTTACATGTAAGTGTCGTTTTGAAACCTTTAGGTTAACGATCTTGTTAAATGTTGTTAACCTAATGTTTATAATATCAAATGAGATTTTAAATTATTATATTATCATGATATTATCATGTATGAATATCTCTTAATATGATATATATACATTAAATGTCTTTACAACGATAATCGTTACATATATGTCTCGTTTAAAAATCATTAAGTTAGTAGTCTTGTTTTTACATATGTAGTTCATTGTTAATATACTTAATGATATGTTTACTTATCATAGTATCATGTTAACTATATATATATATCCATATATATGTCATCATATAGTTTTTACAAGTTTTAACGTTCGTGAATCACCGGTCAACTTGGGTGGTCAATTGTCTATATGAAACATATTTCAATTAATCAAGTCTTAACAAGTTTGATTGCTTAACATGTTGGAAACATTTAATCATGTAAATATCAATCTCAATTAATATATATAAACATGGAAAAGTTTGGGTCACTACAGTACCTCACGATCCATTATTTCGACGGGTTCTTCGATGAATTGAAGTTTTTCGTTGATTTGGATTTCATCTAATGGAATAGTGAGATCTTCTTTAGTAAAACATTTCTTCAAATTCGAGACGTGGAAAGTGTTATGTACAGCCACGAGTTGTTGAGGTAACTCAAGTCGGTAAGCTACTGGTCCGACACGATCAATAATCTTGAATGGTCCAATAAACCTTGGATTTAATTTCCCTCGTTTACCAAATCGAACAACGCCTTTCCAAGGTGCAACTTTAAGCATGACCATCTCTCCAATTTCAAATTCTATATCTTTTCTTTTAATGTCAGCGTAGCTCTTTTGTCGACTTTGGGCGGTTTTCAACCGTTGTTGAATTTGGATGATCTTCTCGGTAGTTTCTTGTATAATCTCCGGACCCGTAATCTGTCTATCCCCTACTTCACTCCAACAAATCGGAGACCTGCACTTTCTACCATAAAGTGCTTCAAACGGCGCCATCTCAATGCTTGAATGGTAGCTGTTGTTGTAGGAAAATTCTGCTAACGGTAGATATCGATCCCAACTGTTTCCAAAATCAATAACACATGCTCGTAGCATGTCTTCAAGCGTTTGTATCGTCCTTTCGCTCTGCCCATCAGTTTGTGGATGATAGGCAGTACTCATGTCTAGACGAGTCCCTAATGCTTGCTGTAATGTCTGCCAGAATCTTGAAATAAATCTGTCATCCCTATCAGAGATAATAGAGATTGGTATTCCATGTCTGGAGACGACTTCCTTCAAATACAGTCATGCTAACTTCTCCATCTTATCATCTTCTCTTATTGGCAGGAAGTGTGCTGATTTGGTGAGACGATCAACTATTACCCAAATAGTATCAAAACCACTTGCAGTCCTTGGCAATTTAGTGATGAAACCCATGGTAATGTTTTCCCATTTCCATTCTGGGATTTCGGGTTGTTGAAGTAGACCTGATGGTTTCTGATGCTCAGCTTTGACCTTAGAACACGTCAAACATTCTCCTACGTATTTAGCAACATCGGCTTTCATACCCGGCCACCAAAAATGTTTCTTAAGATCCTTGTACATCTTCCCCGTTCCAGGATGTATTGAGTATCTGTTTTTATGAGCTTCTCTAAGTACCATTTCTCTCATATCTCCAAATTTTGGTACCCAAATCCTTTCAGTCCTATACCGGGTTCCGTCTTCCTAAATATTAAGATGCTTCTCCGATCCTTTGGGTATTTCATCCTTTAAATTTCCCTCTTTTAAAACTCCTTGTTGCGCCTCCTTTATTTGAGTAGTAAGGTTATTATGAATCATTATATTCATAGATTTTACTCGAATGGGTTCTCTGTCCTTCCTGCTCAAGGCATCGGCTACCACATTTGCCTTCCCCGGGTGGTAACGAATCTCAAAGTCGTAATCATTCAATAATTCAATCCACCTACGCTGCCTCATATTCAGTTGTTTCTGATTAAATATGTGTTGAAGACTTTTGTGGTCGGTATATATAATACTTTTGACCCCATATAAGTAGTGCCTCCAAGTCTTTAATGGAAAAACAACCGCGCCTAATTCCAAATCATGCGTCGTATAATTTTGTTCGTGAATCTTCAATTGTCTAGATGCATAAGCAATCACCTTCGTTCGTTGCATTAATACACAACCGAGACCTTGCTTTGATGCGTCACAATAAATCACAAAATCATCATTCCCTTCAGGCAATGACAATATAGGTGCCGTAGTTAGCTTTTTCTTCAATAACTGAAACGCTTTCTCTTGTTCATCATTCCATTCAAATTTCTTCCCTTTATGCGTTAATGCAGTCAAGGGTTTTGCTATTCTGGAAAAGTCTTGGATGAACCTTCTGTAGTAACCAGCTAGTCCTAAAAACTGGCGTATGTGTTTCGGAGTTTTCGGGGTTTCCCACTTTTCAACAGTTTCTATCTTTGCCGGATCCACCTTAATACCTTCTTTGTTCACTATGTGACCGAGGAATTGAACTTCTTTCAACCAAAATGCACACTTTGAAAACTTAGCGTACAATTCTTCCTTCCTCAATACTTCTAACACCTTTCTCAAATGTTCACCGTGTTCTTGGTCATTCTTTGAGTAAATAAGTATGTCATCAATGAAAACAATGACAAACTTGTCAAGGTATGGTCCACACACTCGGTTCATAAGGTCCATGAACACAGCTGGTGCATTAGTTAAACCAAACGGCATGACCATAAACTCATAATGACCGTAACGTGTTCTGAAAGCAGTCTTTGGAATATCATCTTCTTTCACCCGCATTTGATGATACCCTGAACGTAAGTCAATCTTTGAATAAACAAACGAGCCTTGTAGTTGATCAAATAAGTCGTCGATTCTCGGTAGTGGGTAGCGGTTCTTGATGGTAAGTTTGTTCAACTCTCGGTAGTCGATACACAACCTGAATGTACCATCTTTCTTCTTGACAAATAAAACAGGAGCTCCCCACGATGATGTGCTTGGTCGAATGAAACCACGCTCTAAAAGTTCTTGTAATTGGCTTCGCAGTTCTTTCATCTCGCTGGGTGCGAGTCTGTAAGGAGCACGAGCTATTGGTGCAGCTCCTGGTACAAGATCTATTTGAAATTCAACGGATCGATGTGGGGGTAATCCCGGTAATTCTTTCGGAAATACATCGGGAAATTCTTTTGCAATGGGAACATCATTGATGCTCTTTTCTTCAGTTTGTACTTTCTCGACGTGTGCTAGAACAACATAGCAACCTTTTCTTATTAGTTTTTGTGCCTTCAAATTACTAATAAGATGTAGCTTCGTGTTGCCCTTTTCTCCGCACACCATTAAGGGTTTTCCTTTTTCTCGTATAATGCGAATTGCATTTTTGTAACAAATGATCTCTGCTTTCACTTCTTTCAACCAGTCCATACCGATTATCACATCAAAACTCCCTAACTCTACTGGTATCAAATCAATCTTAAATGTTTCGCTAACCAGTTTAATTTCTCGATTCCGACATATATTATCTGCTGAAATTAATTTACCATTTGCTAATTTGAGTAAAAATTTACTATCCAAAGGCGTCAATGGACAACTTAATTTAGCACAAAAATCTCTACTCATATAGCTTCTATCCGCACCCGAATCAAATAAAACGTAAGCAGATTTATTGTCAATAAGAAACGTACCTGTAACAAGCTCCGGGTCTTCCTGTGCCTCTGCCGCATTAATATTGAAAACTCTTCCGCGGCCTTGTCCATTCGTGTTCTCCTGGTTCGGGCAATTTCTAATGATGTGGCCCGGTTTTCCACATTTATAACAAACTACATTGGCATAACTTGCTCCGACACTACTTGCTCCGCCATTACTCGTTCCGATAACATTTGTTCCTTTCGTTCTATTAAGCCCTGGTCCGTAGACCTCACACTTCGCTGCGCTATGACCATTTCTTTTACACTTGTTGCAAAATTTGGTGCAGAACCCCGAGTGATACTTTTCACACCTTTGGCATAGCTATTTCTGATTGTTGTTGTTGTTGCGGTTATTATTGTTGTTGGGATGATTGTTGTAGTTGCTGTTGTTGTTGTTATTATTGTTGTTGTTGTTGTTGTTGTTGTTGTTGTTGTTGTTGGGCCGTTTGTTGTAGTTGCGATTGATGTTGCGATTGCTGGGATAATTGTTGCGATTATTGTTGTAATTGTTGTTGTTGTTGTATTGGTGATTCTTATCACCGTTTTCCTCCCACTTTCTTTTGACTTGCTTCACATTGGTCTCTTCAGTAGTCTGTTCTTTAATTCTTTCTTCAATCTGGTTCACTAGTTTGTGAGCCATTCTACATGCCTGTTGTATGGAGGCGGGCTCGTGTGAACTTATATCTTCTTGGATTCTTTCCGGTAATCCTTTCACAAACGCGTCGATCTTCTCTTCCTCATCTTCGAATGCTCCCGGACACAATAGGCACAATTCTGTGAATCGTCTTTCGTACGTGGTAATATCAAATCCTTGGGTTCGTAACCCTCTAAGTTCTGTCTTGAGCTTATTGACCTCGGTTCTGGGACGGTATTTCTCGTTCATCAAGTGCTTGAATGCTGACCACGGTAGTGCGTACGCATCGTCTTGTCCCACTTGCTCTAGATAGGTATTCCACCATGTTAACGCAGAACCTGTGAAGGTATGCGTAGCATACTTCACTTTGTCCTCTTCAGTACACTTACTTATGGCAAATACCGATTCGACCTTCTCGGTCCACCTTTTCAATCCGATCGGTCCTTCGGTTCCATCAAATTCCAAAGGTATGCAGGCAGTGAATTCTTTGTAGGTGCATCCTACACGATTTCCTGTACTGCTAGATCCAAGGTTATTGTTGGTATGTAGCGCAGCCTGTACTGCGGCTATGTTTGAAGCTAGAAAAGTACGGAATTCCTCTTCATTCATATTCACGGTGTGTCGAGTAGTCGGTGCCATTTCCTTCAAAATTATCAAATGGAACAAGTTAATCATACAGAATATTAAGAGTAGTTAATAGTATTTCGTAGCATAATATGAACTCATTTATAAAAGCTTTTTCTTCATATTAGCGTTTTATAAGTTTACATTCGGGTAGTACCTACCCGTTAAGTTCATACTTAGTAGCTAATATACAATTCAACTACTACAATTCTATATGAAAAACTGAATATAATAATATTTCGCGTTCAAACTTTTATACAATATTTTACAAACTTACAATACCACTTATTTTACATAAAGCATGAAATATAGCACACAATAACTTTGATACAAGATAGTTGTGAAGATAATTCTAGCTAGTACACAAGTCGTTCAGCAAAGGCAATAAAGACACGTAATTCATACGTCCAGAAACAAGTCATGCATTCTGGTTTTACTAGGACTACTTCCCATCCTTGGTCTTGTGGAACATAACCGTTATGGCTATTGATAAGACAGCGTGTTGTAATGTCGTCAAAGGGACGAGGGTTACGTAATGTCCAACAGTCCCGTAACAATCTAAAAACCTCATTTCTTACCCCAATTACCGACTCCGTCACTTGTGGGAACGTTTTGTTTAATAGTTGTAGCCCGATGTTCTTGTTCTCACTTTGGTGAGAAGCGAACATTACTAATCCGTAAGCATAACATGCTTCTTTATGTTGCATGTTAGCCGCTTTTTCTAAATCACGAAGTCCAATATTCGGATATATTGAGTCAAAATAATTTCTTAACCCATTGCGTAAAATAGCATTTGGGTTCCCCGCAATATATGCGTCAAAGTAAACACATCATAACTTATGGATTTCCCAATGTGATTTCCCCCATCTTTCGAACGAAAGTCTTTTATAAACCAAGGCATTCTTGAAACGTTCTTCGAATGTCTTACAAACTGATCTCGCCTTAAATAGTTGTGCCGAAGAATTCTGACCGACTCTAGACAAGATTTCATCAATCATGTCTCCGGGTAGGTCTCTTAAAATATTGGGTTGTCTATCCATTTTGTGTTTTTATACTGTAAAATAGACAAGAGTTAGATTCATAAAAAAAATACTTATTAATACAGGCAATTTTTACATATATCATAAAGCATAAGCACACTATATTACATATATTACACCACACGAATACAACTATCTTATTCCGACTCGCTTGTTTCTTCTTCTTCGGTTTTGGTTCGTTTTGCCAAGTTTCTAGGGATATATGATGTTCCCCTAATACGAGCCGTAATTTTCCACATTGGTTTAGAAAAACCTGGTGGTTTAGAGGTTCCCGGGTCATTGTTACAACTTAAGGACTTCGGGGGTTGACGATACATATAAAGTTCATCGGGGTTGGAATTAGATTTCTCTATTTTTATGCCCTTTCCCTTATTATTTTCTTTTGACTTTTTAAATTCAGTTGGGGTAATTTCTATAACATCATCGGAATTCTCGTCGGAATCCGATTCCTCGGAGAATTGGTAATCCTCCCAATATTTTGCTTCCTTGGCGGAAACACCATTGACCATAATTAACATTGGTCTGTTGGTTGAGGATTTTATTTTACTTAACCGTTTTATTATTTCCCCCACCGGTTCTATTTCTTCATCTGGTTCCGATTCTTCTTCCGGTTCCGATTCTTCTTCCGGTTCCGACTCTTATTCCGGTTCCTCTTCGGGAACTTGTGAATCAGTCCACGAATCATTCCAATTTACATTTGACTCTTCATTATTATTAGGTGAGTCAATGGGACTTGTTCTAGAGGTAGACATCTATCACATAATATCAAACGCGTTAAGAGATTAATATATCACATAATATTCACATGTTAAAAATATATAGTTTCCAACAAAATTTGTTAAGCAATCATTTTTCAAGTAAACACGGTCGAAGTCCAGACTAACTAATGCATCCTAACAAACTCGATAAGACACACTAATGCAAAATTCTGGTTCTCTAAGACCAACGCTCTGATACTAACTGAAATGTCCCGTTCTTATTGATTAAAAACGTTCCATATTAATTGATTTCGTTGCGAGGTTTTGACCTCTATATGAGACGTTTTTCAAAGACTGCATTCATTTTAAAACAAACCATAACCTTTATTTCATCAATAAAGGTTTAAAAAGCTTTACGTAGATTATCAAATAATGATAATCTAAAATATCCTGTTTACACACGACCATTACATAATGGTTTACAATACAAATATGTTACAACAAAATAAGTTTCTTGAATGCAGTTTTTACACAATATCATACAAGCATGGACTCCAAATCTCGTCCTTATTTAAGTATGCGACAGTGGAAGCTCTTAATAATCACCTGAGAATAAACATGCTTAAAACGTCAACAAAAATGTTGGTGAGTTATAGGTTTAACCTATATATATCAAATCATAATAATAGACCACAAGATTTCATATTTCAATACACATTCCATACATAGAGATAAAAATCATTCATATGGTGAACACCTGGTAACCGACATTAACAAGATGCATATATAAGAATATCCCCATCATTCCGGGACACCCTTCGGATATGATATAAATTTCAAAGTACTAAAGCATCCGGTACTTTGGATGGGGCTTGTTGGGCCCGATAGATCTATCTTTAGGATTCGCGTCAATTAGAGTGTCTGTTCCCTAATTCTTAGATTACCAGACTTAATATAAAGGGGCATATTCGATTTCGATAATTCAACCATAGAATGTAGTTTCACGTACTTGTGTCTATTTTGTAAATCATTTATAAAACCTGCATGTATTCTCATCCCAAAAATATTAGATTTTAAAAGTGGGACTATAACTCACTTTCACAGATTTTTACTTCGTCGGGAAGTAAGACTTGGCCACTGGTTGATTCACGAACCTATAACAATATATACATATATATCAAAGTATGTTCAAAATATATTTACAACACTTTTAATATATTTTGATGTTTTAAGTTTATTAAGTCAGCTGTCCTCGTTAGTAACCGACAACTAGTTGTCCACAGTTAGATGTACAGAAATAAATCGATAAATATTATCTTGAATCAATCCACGACCCAGTGTATACGTATTTCAGTATTGATCACAACTCAAACTATATATATTTTGGAATCAACCTCAACCCTGTATAGCTAACTCCAACATTCACATATAGAGTGTCTATGGTTGTTCTGAAATATATATAGATGTGTCGACATGATAGGTCGAAACATTGTATACGTGTCTATGGTATCTCAAGATTACATAATATACAATACAAGTTGATTAAGTTATGGTTGGAATAGATTTGTTACCAATTTTCACGTAGCTAAAATGAGAAAAATTATCCAATCTTGTTTTACCCATAACTTCTTCATTTTAAATCCGTTTTGAGTGAATCAAATTGCTATGGTTTCATATTGAACTCTATTTTATGAATCTAAACAGAAAAAGTATAGGTTTATAGTCAGAAAAATAAGTTACAAGTCGTTTTTGTAAAGGTAGTCATTTCAGTCGAAAGAACGACGTCTAGATGACCATTTTAGAAAACATACTTCCACTTTGAGTTTAACCATAATTTTTGGATATAGTTTCATGTTCATAATAAAAATCATTTTCTCAGAATAACAACTTTTAAATCAAAGTTTATCATAGTTTTTAATTAACTAACCCAAAACAGCCCGCGGTGTTACTACGACGGCGTAAATCCGGTTTTACGGTGTTTTTCGTGTTTCCAGGTTTTAAATCATTAAGTTAGCATATCATATAGATATAGAATATGTGTTTAGTTGATTTTAAAAGTCAAGTTAGAAGGATTAACTTTTGTTTGCGAACAAGTTTAGAATTAACTAAACTATGTTCTAGTGATTACAAGTTTAAACCTTCGAATAAGATTGCTTTATATGTATGAATCGAATGATGTTATGAACATCATTACTACCTTAAGTTCCTTGGATAAACCTACTGGAAAAGAGAAAAATGGATCTAGCTTCAACGGATCCTTGGATGGCTCGAAGTTCTTGAAACAGAATCATGACACGAAAACAAGTTCAAGTAAGATCATCACTTGAAATAAGATTGTTATAGTTATAGAAATTGAACCAAAGTTTGAATATGATTATTACCTTGTATTAGAATGATAACCTACTGTAAGAAACAAAGATTTCTTGAGGTTGGATGATCACCTTACAAGATTGGAAGTGAGCTAGCAAACTTGAAAGTATTCTTGATTTTATGTAACTAGAACTTGTAGAATATATGAAGAACACTTAGAACTTGAAGATAGAACTTGAGAGAGATCAATTAGATGAAGAAAATTGAAGAATGAAAGTGTTTGTAGGTGTTTTTTGTCGTTGGTGTATGGATTAGATATAAAGGATATGTAATTTTGTTTTCATGTAAATAAGTCATGAATGATTACTCATATTTTTGTAATTTTATGAGATATTTCATGCTAGTTACCAAATGATGGTTCCCACATGTGTTAGGTGACTCACATGGGCTGCTAAGAGCTGATCATTGGAGTGTATATACCAATAGTACATACATCTAAAAGCTGTGTATTGTACGAGTACGAATACGGGTGCATACGAGTAGAATTGTTGATGAAACTGAACGAGGATGTAATTGTAAGCATTTTTGCTAAGTAGAAGTATTTTGATAAGTGTATTGAAGTCTTTCAAAAGTGTATAAATACATATTAAAACACTACATGTATATACATTTTAACTGAGTCGTTAAGTCATCGTTAGTCGTTACATGTAAGTGTTGTTTTGAAACCTTTAGGTTAACGATCTTGTTAAATGTTGTTAACCTAATGTTTATAATATCAAATGAGATTTTAAATTATTATATTATCATGATATTATCATGTATGAATATCTCTTAATATGATATATATATACATTAAATGTCTTTACAACGATAATCGTTACATATATGTCTCGTTTAAAAATCATTAAGTTAGTAGTCTTGTTTTTACATATGTAGTTCATTGTTAATATACTTAATGATATGTTTACTTATCATAGTATCATGTTAACTATATATATATATATCCATATATATGTCATCATATAGTTTTTACAAGTTTTAACGTTCGTGAATCACCGGTCAACTTGGGTGGTCAATTGTCTATATGAAACATATTTCAATTAATCAAGTCTTAACAAGTTTGATTGCTTAACATGTTGGAAACATTTAATCATGTAAATATCAATCTCAATTAATATATATAAACATGGAAAAGTTTGGGTCACTACAGTATCCTTCTCTTTCATTCTTTCACCACCAACCTTATCCCACTCTCTTTCATTCAAACACCACCAACCTACCTACATCCAACTCTAGCTGCATCACCTCTCTGGCCGCACCACTCTGGCGACGGCGGCACCACCTCCAGCCGCAACACTCCCGATTGCTCTATATCCCGCCACATTCCCGACACCACCACTTTTCAGATCTGGATAATCAATATATTTGATCTGGGTTTGCGATCTATTTTGACAAATCGATCAAGGTAGAGTGGCGGCAGTAATGGTGAGAATCGGAGCTCCAACATCCATGTTTCTAAATCTGAGCTATAATGTGGATGAATATGAATTGGAGAAAATTAGAGTGAGTTTCTATTGAGAATTTGTAAGTTTAAAAAACTAACTAAAGGTGAAAATGATTATATGGATTGAACGATGAAGAAGCAATAGTCTATTCTCTTATTTTGTATGTTAATTTTTTAAAGGGCAAATGGCCCGAAAAGGTAACTAAAGTTATCCAATTTGACAATCAAGGTAACCCCCAAGTTGCATAAGCCCGTAAAGGATTCCAATTTTATTTTTGTACAAGAAAAGGATTACGTGTTCAAAAATTTTAAAATTGAGGTAATCTTCGTCAAATTCAGTGATCGTTAATAAAAATACACAATTGGTCCCTAAAATTTCTTAAAAATTGTATCATCAGTCCTTCACCATCATCAAAATCTTAAACCATCGATTGGACTTATTTCTTCATCTATATATCTATTCATAAGTCAAAAGAACCCCATTAAATTCGTTTTTATTTTAATCTGTATCTGTATCAACTCAAAAACAAAAACCCATACTAATTCATAATAGAATTCATCTATCTATCTATTAAATTCATAATCATAATGCATAATAATTCATGAGGATAATTAAAAACAAAAATCCAATCCACAAAATACAAAAATTTCTCTGATATCATTCAGATATGAGTTTCCAGATTTAAAGCCACCATCGTTAATTTAAGCAATCTGATATCGGCCAAAAAGTCACATTTTTACCCCCAATATTAAGCCCTAAAACAATAATGATTCAAAATTTGTCAGCAAAATTATTGCTTTTTCGGTTTATTTTGTAGATTAAGTAATTACGAAGGCGATGCAAAAAAATCAAGTAAAAAGGAGCTAAAACGAAGATTCTAGAGTGAAAACGGTGAAAGACAAGAAATCAAGTTACGATCCAGAGAATTTCAGCTGACCAGGCAGCCAAACGGCCTGCCACACGCCCAAGATAAATGGTCCCTGCAAACAGCTTGATCTGGTAAATGGCCCCTGCAAACGGCCTGCCAAACGGCTTGCCAAACGGCCTGCCAGCCGTTTGTAGGCAAAATTCAAGTCTATTTAAAGGGCTCTCTCCATCCATTTCAACACACACTCAATTTTTAATTCACTTTATATTTTCAAAATTTTAGTTAGTTTTTAGTAGTAGTTAGCTTAGCTTTTATTTTTCAGAGGATATCCCGGCGAGTCCCTACGATCTCGGGCATATTTCTTTAGCCTTTTCAGGTTTTTATCCGAAATGCTTGTCTTTTGTATTAAACATGTGATCTTACTTTTTATGTTTAATAATGCATTCCGATATTACATGATAGCTTAATTAATCTGTATGTTTCCATGATAGAAGTTTGGGTTAGCGTAATTATGTTAATTTAGTACGATTACTGTCGTAATACTGAACTAGGAAGTCTGATAGATTTGTATGCTAGCATTTTAAGGATTGACCAACCTAGGTTGTGATCAGGACTTGTCCACCTATATGAAATTAGCTACTTCATAGGATCAAGACCCCTTGTTATACTGTATCTGAAGATTCTATGAACTCGGTATGGCCGGAGTTCCCGAGAGACATTTAATGTGCTTTTAGGACATGGAACTTAGGAATTGAGACATGAATGACCTAGTATGCCTATTGATTGTTCCGAAAAGACTTCTTAGGAGTTGTTAAGATCTAGTTAGTGCCTTCACTGTATGACCCAAACCTATTGCATGTTCTTGTTTGATTGTTGCCTTAGGATTAAGTCATATCAACTATTTAGGTATCTATTAGGTTTCTATCTGCTTTACTTTCAGTATATCAACTGTAATGCTGTATAATGCTTGAAATGATATGGTCTCATTAGTATGATGAAATGGTTGTTAGTTTTCATTTAAGGTTTTGCCAACTTAAATCGACGGACTCCTTCCATTTGTGATCAGTGTTCAATCAACACGGCACGTTGTTATTCAGTTAACCAAAATGATAACGAGGGTTAGGATTAGAGCTTAACTCAATAATAAACCTAGTACTTTACTGAGGATAACCTCCAAGTTATAGCTACCTTTTAATTATACAGCCAAGTGACATACTTATCACTGCTCAAAGAGAACTCCGAGAGTTCAGAGACAAGTAGGTCTGTGTAATTGGCTCATCCAATCAGATCTATATTATTCCAAGCATAGCCTTACATAAGCATAATTACCTTTCCCTAACCTAATACTAATATCTTGGTCAACATTTCCCTGATCTGCATACTCCAGATATCCTTACACTTATTTACTTTTCCGCACTTGGGACTTTTAGCTTAAATCAACTACTATCCTTTATCTAGGTAATTTAAATAAAAGACAATTATCCACTTGATTTTCAATTCGTTAATCTATTCAAAAATACGACACTAGGTTAACTTACACCTTCTACACCTTAGAAAGTAAAAGTAAATTTAGGCCCCGCACAATATAAATAAATAAAACCACTGTTTGCCACCGTGATCAACTGAATCTGACATCCTGCGGCCTAACGACACCGCACGAATAAAATCGTCCGTTTCAGCCATATCACAATCGTGAAAACATCGAGATTTGAAGCCACTAGCCGGAAGATGAATCATACATCGTCAAACTATAATGTCAGATCCGATTCATTTGACGCTGATGATCCGATTCCTTTCATCCAGGTGATGATAGTGATTATTAAAATGTTGACGATGACGATGAAATAGAATTAAATAAATAATGAAATAGAACCAGATCTGATCTTGTTTTTATGTAATTATTAAGTAAATTAATTTTTTAATCAACAAAAATTAAGATTTCATAAAAACCCATTTGCAATCAATTTACTGGAAGTGAAGCATAAGAAAGAAATTGAAAGAACAATCTTACGATGGAGAAAAAACAGCCGCTTGAACTGATACACATCATCACGTATTCTTTTCATTCCTTCACAGCAAGAAGAATAAATAAAATAATTGTTAATGATTAAAATATGATTATAGCAAAAAGATTGTATGAAAACTGTGTTTTTGAATCAATTGCAAGAAGGTGTTGTTAGCAAACTGTGTTTTTAAGAGAAAGAAAGAAACATTTTGTGTTTGTTAATGAAGAGGACGATGGGTGTAATTTTTAACAAACTTTCAGGGACCAATTGTGTATTTTTATTAATGACCGTTAATGAATTTGACGAAGATTACCTCAATTTTAAAATTTTTGAACACGTAATCATTTTCTTGCGCAAAAATAAAATTGAAATCCTTTTCGGACTTATGCAATTTGAGGGTTACCTTGATTGTCAAATTGGGTAACTTTAGTTACTTTTTTGGGCCATTTGCCCTTTTTTAAATAATGTTAAAATGATGAAAAAAAATTGTATGTGAAGCAATTTTTGATGTTAAAATAAGTAGTAGTAATCTGTTCTCTTATTTTGTATGTGAAAATGATTTAGAAAATTAATTGGGGTTCAAACATCTCTATAATGTGAAAAAAAATTTTAATGTTAAAATGATAATCATTCAATTGATGTAATCGGTTTAAATTTGAAGGATTGTAGGTATTTATGATGTGTAAAAGTGGAGTAAATTTAGGTGTGGTAATGAATTTAGGGACCTTAATGAAACGGTTAATGAAAAAGTAAAGTTGCAGGTGTGCTAATGTGTTTATAAAATATAGAAGGGAGAAGAAACAAATGGAGGAGAATAGTTGAAGAAAAATGGTCTTATTAATTAACGAAATATTATAGTTAGCAGAAGTAAAAACAAACAGTCTTTAATGTTCAGTCTACAGGCCTTCAAGCCACATCTTCTCTACAGATGTGGTTCGTAGATTTCAGACAAAAACATCTTAAAAATATACAGCACCTAAGTAAAGTATCATCCAATGAAAGTGGATGTATATGACATGAAGAACATCTACATAAGGATGGAACATTTGAGAGACCCACTAAATATATATGAAGTCCAAAAGTACATGAAATCCATGGTATGCCTATTAATAAGATAATAATTCATATGAAAAAGATATACATGTTACGAAAATTACATGCAATGTATAGACAATTTTGTTGAACAAATATAGTCAAATATGGATGCTATATATATTAATATTCAAATATTGTACAATGAAAATTATGTAGTATATATATGTGTGTGTGGTGCAGAGATAAGATTCATAATATAATTCTCACATATACTTCTTGATATAATATACATATTTCATATTCACTCTTTTCTTTAATTAGTATTCTATAGCCAAAAATCAGACCACTAAAGGTAGTTATAAGCCTACTGAATTATAACCCGTTATTAGCACGAAGTGCACCGTATAATCAAGGTTTATCTAAGCAAGCACACGTCACTAATCAAGGTAAGAAATTGTTTAACTTTTATTAACCTCACTAACATTTATATTTATGTTATTTAAGTTATATTTGGTCGGTTATACCGCCTGAATTATATTTCTGTAATCTAACTTTTATTAACTTCACTAACATTTATATTTATGTTATTTAAGTTATATATGGTGGGTTATACCACTTGAATTATATTTATGTAATCTAACTTTTATTAATTTCACTAACATTTATATTTATGTTATAAGTTATATATGGTCGGTTATACCGCCTGAATTATATTTATGTAATCTAACTTTTATTAACCTCACTAACATTTATATTTATGTTATTTAAGTTATATATGGTCAGTTATACTGCCTGAATTATATTTTTGTAATCTAACTCTTATTAACTTCACTAACATTTATATTTATGTTATCAAACATTTATGATTACTTATACAATTAATCATTATTTATTTCATGCATGTTAATGTTTATTCTTAAAATTTATTATTTATACATAATATGTTTATTCTCTTAATCTTCATATTTATACTAAACGTATTTATACTAAATATATTTATAGTAATCGTATTTGTACTAATATAATTCTTTAATTAAAAATTATTATTAATACAACGAGTACATAACAGTCGTTAACGTCAACTGACGACCTTACAATGACTATATTTTTCAAATATAAAATAAACATCTTCGTTTTCACATTTTCACAAATCAATCTTCCTTTTCTCAGATTACCACCAGCAATTTTTTTTTTTTTTTTTGTAAAGATGATTCACACAAGGATGATTTTTCCTATTGTATTGTGTAAGATCCTGTTTTCCCAGGTGGTTGGGATGCCGTCCAGATGGGTGGGACCCCATACCAGTGTGAAGGACTGGACGCCGTCCAGACTATTTGGACGCCGTCCAAATGGTCTGGCGGGCCAGCTGTCTTGTTTTTAGATATTTAAATGGGTATTTTGGTAATTTCACATGAGGGCCTAATTTAAAGCCCTAGATCAGTTTTTGGAGCATCATTTACTCCATCTACAACCACCACACCTCTTCCACTTGAATTCTAGAGAGAGAGTGTGATTCTTGTGTGAGAAAACTCAAATCGAAAAGGAAGAAGCTTGTTTCGGGTTCGAGCTCGAGTATTAAAGTTGTTCATCTACTCACTAGCTACATTTTTATTGTAGTGGTAAGTCTTAACCTTGATTTCCTTGTTTTAATTGTTTAATGGGTTAGGGTTTGGGTTATAGATGAGCATAAAACCCATTTGTTAGTGATTTGGGGGTTTTTTGGGTAAGTTTAGCTCATGAGGACTCAAAGACGACTAACCTAGGGTTTTGAAATGTTAAATTGTGTTTATGGGTCTTAAATGTTAGTAAATCACTAGCACATTTAGTGTTTAAAGTGAATGGGTGTATTTGGGTTTTGTTAGTGACCCAAATGAGCGTGTTAACCTTGAAATGGGTCAAATGAGTCTTTGATGACCTAAGTGAGTTAATGGGTGTGAAAATGTGATAACCTTGTGTTAAAAAGTGTATTAAGACCATAATTGAAGTATTGGTAAGGGTTTGACATAATCCCGACCTAGTGTTAGAATGAATGGTGCAAATGGATCACGTTTGCACTATGGGCCGAATGGCACTAGAATGGCGAATAAGTTGGTTGACCAACTTGAATGAATGATTGATATATGTACATAATGTAATAGGTACGTTACCTTGAAGTTGCGAGCTTGGTTTATCGATTCACCAAAGGCGTAAGGTGAGTGGAATAATTATGCGTATACGTATATAATGTATTTATTTGTGTAGTATGAGTGTGGCATTGTCGCAGTGTTCAAGATACAACATTCTAAGTAACGAGTAGTATTGTCGCGGTGTTCAAGACACTACTCATTGTTTGATTGACATGTGGTATTGTTGCGGTGTTTAAGACACCACATTGTCATGGGAGTGGATGCCGCAGTGTTCAAGGCACCACTCATTGTTTTGATTGACATGTGGAATCGTCGCAGTGTTCAAGATGCCACACTGTCATGGGGGTGAGTTAGTCGCGTTGTTCAAGACATCACCCGGGGGATTAGTGATTACGCGGTGTTTAAGTAACACTAATGGATGTTATAAACTTCGATGGTCTTTTACGAACACCGTTCCCTAGTACGATTGGTTAACCATGGTTGTATGAATTTTGTGTTAGCATATTTAATTGTGAACTATATGCTATTGGTATTGCTAGCTCATTGTGAATTGCGGATATTGGTATATGCATAATGTTTTGCATGGTTGTCGAATTACTAGCTTGTGTGTGGTATTGTGTAAGTAATGCAAGTAAGTAGGTTATATATGTATATGTATAACTATTGCACTCACTAAGCTTTAGCTTACCCTCTCGTTGTTTATCTTTTTAGTCTCGGGCTTGGATAAAGACAAAGGTATTCAATTGGATTAGTGGTCTCCCGCTTGTTTTGATAGGGGATGCTTGGGTGATTAGCTTTTGAAGTTTGACCGAGATTGGGTAGTTTAACCCCAAACACCGTGCTCTAAGTGTCGTTTGGAATTTAAACTCTTAAGGTCGAAACTTGTATTTTGAACGAAACTTGTAAAATGGGCGTTTGTGGGCCCGGTGATGTAAAACTTGTTTTGATGATAGAAATCTCTTAGTTTTACTTATTATGACTTGTAGTAAAAGGGTTTTCGTTTAAAAGTGTCGGGAAGCGGGATTTTCGCTTGTGTAAATTGGAACCCGAGATTAGAACCTGGCAGTTCATTGGGACGCCATCCCAAAAGGTTGGACGCCGTCCAAGCCTTCGTTACGGGACGCCGTCCAGAATTCTGGACGCCGTCCAGATGTATAGTCCCGGAATTTTATTTTTTTTAGGGTGTTTTTGGATTAATGAAGTCGGGCTGTTACAAGTGGTATCAGAGCATGGTCTAAGGGATTTAGGCGACTTGAGATAGGTGCCTAGACTTAGACTTGAATTGTGTATACGCGTTATGCGGGACATGTAGGAGACGGGTCGGACCGGAGATTGGTTAGTGCCTAGGTTTAGGCGAGCTAACTATGCACTAATTGTTTTGTGTTGTGTTTAAGCAATCATCAAGCGAGATGGATGTTGTACTAGCGAGTTAATGTGACGTGCTCACATAACAATGATTAGCTACCATTGTTACGGGTCCAAATTGTGTCAAGCAAGCGATGTACGACGATTGTTGAGCAGGATGGGGTGGTGAGGTGAATATTTGTATGTGTCATGTCTTTTAGTTCGTTGTTTAACCCATTTTCGTTTTATAGAATGAAGATGAGAAATGGACACGACACCAATGACGGAAGTACGAGTGAGGATTTTGAGTTCACGGCCAAAGTTGAGGCCATCTTTAAACGTCAAAAAGCGGAGTTTCTCGAAGATGTTAAGAAGATGTTCCTAGACACGATTGACGAGCAAATAGTCAATGTGGTAAAGGAACAAGATAAGGCCATTCTTCACGAAGATAATGTGGGAAGACGGGACTTTTTCTATAAGAATTTCAAGGATTCTCAACTTCCCACCTTTGAAGGTGAAAGATACCCTCTTAAGAGTGCCCGATGGATCTCCGATATGGAGGGGGCCTTTCGTACGTGTGAATGTCCTCTGTACTTGTGAATGTCCTCTCGATAAGAAGATAAGGTACGGGTGTAGTATGTTGAGGGGCGATGCTAAATTGTGCTGGGACGCGAAAATCCAAGTGTATGGCGAAGAACAATGTATGGAGTTCAAGTGGGATGAATTCAAGGCGGAATTTTTTGATGAGTACCGAACTTCGGCCGATCTTACTAGGCTTAAGGACGAGTTAGGTTCCTTGAGGCAAGGGTCGATGGATTTGAACACTCTCAAATCCGTGTTTTTGTCCAAGACCCAATTTTGCCCGGAGTATGTCGGGAATGATAAAATGTTGAAAGAAGATTTCTATCGAATCTTGAATGATAGTTATCAAGAGAAGATTAGTGTGAAATTGGTAAAGAGTTTTGATGAGTTGTTCAATATGGCCAAAGGTTTTGAGGCGCTCGTGTTGAGAAAGAGTGGCTTTACTTTTGGCAAGAGGAAGTTCGAAGCTACTAGACATTCGAACAAGAAGAGTAAAGGTGCCACCGAGAGTGTCGATAGTGTGAAGAAGAGTGTTTCCAGAGAATTCCGTTATTCTTGTCACAATTGTGGACGAAAAGGGCATATGGCCCGTGATTGCACAAACCCATATTCCACAATCAAGCTCACTTGTTATAATTGTGGTAAAGAAGGGCACAAGAGACCGGAATGTCCTGATTTGCGCAACAATAATGTTAAGCGGCTAGAGAAGGCGGCGGGTACGGCTAGGGGTCGCAATTATTTGATGACCAATGATGAAGCCAAGCAATCTAACGAAGTTGTCTCAGGTACTTTCATGGTTAATTCTAATCCGGCACGGATACTTTTTGATAGTGGTGCTAATATGTCCTTTGTGTTGCCTCGATTTGTGCCTAAGTTAAATAAACCGTTAGCTAAGTTAAGTCGTCCGGTAGAAGTTGAAATAGCGGATGGCAAGACGGTGCTAGTGGTTGATGTGTGTAAAAGTTGTAATGTAGTGTTTGGTGCCAAAAACTTTAAAATTGATCTCATCCCAATGACTTTGGGTGATTTTGATATCGTGGTTGGTATGGATTGGCTCGATCATAATAGAGCCGATATTGCATGCCATGAAAAATCTATTCGTGTGAAAACCCCAAGTAGGGGAGAGTTAATTATTCATGGCGATAAGCGAAGAAGACTTGTGCCGATATGCACTTTTGCACGGACACGTCGTTTCCTTGTTAGTGGTGGTATGGCTTTTCTTTCCCATGTTGTTGATTCTCGTGAAGGGCCACCACCCATTCGTGAAATTCCGGTGGTGAGTGAATTTGAAGACGTTTTTTCGGATGAGTTACCGGGTGTTCCAGCAGAAAGACAAGTTGAATTTCGTATTGAGTTGGTTCCGGGGGCTACCCCAATTGCTAAAACTCCTTATCGTTTAGCGCCAACGGAAATGCAAGAGTTGTTAAATCAAACCCAAGAGTTACTTGAAAAGGGTTTTATTCGACCGAGTGCTTCACCATGGGGCGCTCCGGTTTTATTCGTGAAGAAGAAGGTTGGAAGTATGCGGATGTGCATCGATTATCGGGAGTTGAACCAAGTGACGATAAAGAATCGTTATCCATTGCCTCAGATTGACGATTTATTTGACCAACTCCAAGGTGCAACGTATTTCTCTAAGATTGACCTACGGTCCGGCTATCACCAAATGCGGGTCCGTGAGGAAGATATTGAGAAAACGGCTTTTCGAACTCGTTATGGGCATTTTGAATTCGTAGTAATGCCTTTTGGTCTTACGAATGCACCGGCGGCATTCATGGATCTTATGAACCGAGTGTGCCAACCTATGTTGGACAAGTTGGTAATTGTGTTCATTGACGACATACTTGTCTATTTGAAAAGTAAGAAGGAACATGAACATCATTTGCGGGGTGTGTTAAAGACGTTGCGAATGGAGAAGTTGTATGCTAAATTCTCCAAATGTGAATTTTGGCTAAGGGAAGTTCAATTCCTTGGCCACATTGTGAACAAAGATGGTATTCAAGTAGATCCGGGGAAGATAGAGACGGTGAAGAGTTGGGGGCGACCGACTACGCCTACGTAAATTCAAAGTTTTCTCGAATTGGCCGGTTATTATCGTCGGTTTATCCAAGACTTTTCTAAGATAGCTTCTCCATTGACGAAATTGACGAAATTGACGAGAAAGAACGCGAGTCTTAATTGGGAGAACGAGCAAGAAATTGCTTTTTAATTGTTGAAAGAGAAGTTATGTCAAGCTCCGGTGTTAGTGTTACAGGAAGGGGTAGAAGACATGACGGTATATTGTGATGCGTCTTTGAATGGGCTCGGGTGTGTTCTAATGCAAAGGGGTAAAGTCATCGCTTATGCCTCTCGAAAATTAAAGGAACACGAAACGAGATATCCGACTCATGATCTTGAGTTGGCGGCGTTGTTCATGCGTTGAAAATTTGGCGCCATTACTTGTATGGTGTCAAGTGTACGGTTTATTCGGATCACAAGAGCTTAAAACACCTTTTTAATTAAAGAGATTTGAACTATCGTCAACGTAGATGGATGGATGTGGTGAAAGACTATGATTGTGAAATACTTTATCATCCGGGTAAGGCGAATGTGGTCGCGGATGCGTTAAGTCAAAAGAGTCAACATCCGAAGATACGAGTAGGATCGTTGCGCATGATTATTATCAGAGATTTTCTTGTAAAGCTTGGCGAGACTCAAATCGAAGCTTTTGTTAACAATAAGCATGAGGAACGAATCGTGGGACAAACAGAGTCTATTACCTTAGGTCCGCATGGTTTGTTATCCTTTCAAGGATGAGTGTGGGTGCCTAAAATGGGTGATTATCGGCGAGTGCTACTTGATGAAGCACATAAGTCAAAGTATTCCATTCACCCGGGTGCGACGAAAATGTGTCTTGATTTGAGGAAAGAGTATTGGTGGCCGGGCATGAAACGTGATGTTGTTAAATATGTCGAACAATGCGTCACGTATTTGTAAGTTAAAGCCGAAAACCAAAAGCCGTATGGTACGTTACAACCTTTAGAAATCCCAAAATGGAAATGGGAGCACATTACCATGGATTTCATCACAAAGTTACCAAAGACGGCGAGAACCCAATTTGACTCGATTTGGGTAATAGTTAATCGATTGACGAAGAGTGCCTTGTTTCTTCCCATTCGGGAAGCGATATCATCGGAGGCTTTGTCTAAGTTATTTATCAAGGAGGTGATATCGAGACACGGGGTTCCTATATCAATTATTTCGGATCGATATACCCGTTTCACATCTCGGTTTTGGGAGAAGTTTCATGAAGATAAGGGTACACAATTGAAATTGAGCACGGCGTATCATCCCCAAATGGCCGGTCAAACCGAACGTACGAATCAAACTTTGGAGGATATGTTACGGGCGTGTATTATTGATTTCGGTGGTAGTTGGGATGAGCACTTACCTTTGGTGGAATTCTCGTACAATAATAGTTATCATACTAGTATTGGGATGCCACCTTACGAGATGCTTTACGGGCGTAGGTGTCGAACCCCGATTTGTTGGGGTGAAGTGGGTCAAAGAGAAATCGGGAGTATCGATTTGGTTTTAGAGACGAATAGCAAGATTGATATGATACGGGCTCATTTTAAAAAGGCTCAAGATCGACAAAAAGCGTATGCCGACAAACGAAGGCGACCGATTGATTTTCAAGAAGGTGACATGGTGATGCTTAAAGTTTCGCCATGGAAAGGTGTCATTCGATTTCGAAAACGGTGAAAGTTAGCTCCTCGGTTTATTGGGCCATTTAAAATTTTATCTCGAGTTGGTGAAGTTGCGTATCGTTTGGAATTACCCGAAGAGCTTGCGGGGATCCATAATGCATTTCATGTTTCCCATCTCCGTAAGTGTCTTGCGGATGATTCATCATGGGTGCCCTTAGAAGAGATTGAGCTAAACAACAAGTTAGAGTACGTTGAGGAGCCGATCGCCATACTCGACGAGAAGGTCAAAAGATTGAGGAATAAGGAGGTGAGAACTTTTAAAGTTCAATGGAGTCGTAGTATAGGTTCCGAGTTCACTTGGGAGCCCGAAGAGTTTGTTTTAGTGTATCTTCTTGCTTGTCATGCGGCTTGGATTGCGAGGTCGCAATCCGGTTCAAGTGGGGGAGAGTTGTAAGATCCTGTTTTCCCAGGTGGTTGGGACGCCGTCCAGATGGGTGGGACGCCGTCCCAGTGTGAAGGACTGGACGCCTGTGATGACCCGGGAATATCCGACCAAATTTAAACTTAATCTTTATTTGATTCCGACACGATAAGCAAAGTCTGTAACGTTGAGTTTAAAAACTTTTGAACTGTTTACATGGATTCATTTAACCATTGACTATTCCCGACGATTCACGAACAATTATGAGTAATTGAATATATAAACCATATATAGATATAAATATAAATATAAATATAAATATATATAATGTTTTGAAATTAATAAGGTATACTTAATCTTTTGGAATTTAAAATGTAAAATAATAAACAGAATAATTAATTTATTATCAAAATGAATATATATATATATATATATATATATATATATATATATATATATATATATATATATATATATATATATATATATATATATATAAAATTTGATATGTATAAGTGATGATATTAGTATTCTCATTAATAATACTAATATTATTATAACTAAGAAGATTATTATTATCATTTATAATATTATTATCATTATGGATATAATTATAATTAAAAGGTGAAGATTATCAAAATAAAGATATTAAACATAAATAATACTATAAGAATAATTAAAACTATAATTTTAATTATTATTAGGATTATTTACTACCATTCTCATTTAAGAATATTATTATCAATATTTTTATTACTTTTACATTATCCTCATTATTATTATTATTATTATTATTATTATTATTATTATTATTATTATTATTATTATTATTATTATTATTATTATTATTATTATTATTATTATCATTATTATTATTACTAATAGCATTATTAACTATATTATTAATAATTAATATTGTTATTATTATTTATTAATTAGTAATATTAAAAGTATTTATATTTAATAATTATTAATACTAATTATCTGAAAAATTCTATACTGATATAAATTCGTGGAGATCTACACCAAGGAATTTTGTTTTTTTTTCTAAGATTGGATCACAGAATCATAGGCCGTCCCTACTGCTTTATCCTCATTTTTTTATATATTTTTTTTGTTTTCAACTCCTTGGCTCGAATATATTGTCGATCATTTTTCAATTTATTTAATGAATCGATTAGCTAGTGTTCAGAAGAAGTTCATTTCACTTTCTATCACCTCTATCAATTGTAACAACTTTTAACTTCCATTATTGGAGGAATTAAACTGAAAAAATAAATAAAAATTCAAATAACCTCTGTTCTTGAGGATTTTCTTCATATTTTAATTTTGAATCAATTAGCAAAATATAAAAATGCAGAAAGGTTAGAAATCTTCCTTTGAAACTATCTGTAAAGTCTCAACTCTCAAATCTTTATATCGATCTTGAATTTTGGAGTCAAAGTTTTAGAAGTAAAAGTCAACTAAATCGTTCTTTGTAAAATTCGAAATTGTTTTGAGGATTCCAGTTAAATTGATGGTTCCACTAGTTTCTACGAATGTTTTACAAACCAATTCGTGTTATAACATTTGTCTAAAATGCGTTTGAAATTGAAATCAAAATTTTTTTTTATATATAGCAGCCGCGACTGCAGCCTCTGTATAAACTTCTATATTTTTTTTCTTTTTTTTCAATCTAATAAAGTTCAAATAGATGTTTTGTATTATACATAAATTCCTAAAATCGATTTCTGTATTAAATGACAAGATAAAATTGATTTTGGGTCGTTTGTTTTAGTGGAGAAGAAGATGAAGGAAAGAACACAAAACAGTACGGTTTATATAAATAATGTACGAGTATAATTTCGGAAAAACAAGGTTAGCAGGGTGGTGTTGAGTGTTTGATGGGTAACCGAGAGGTCTCTGGTTCGATCCATTCTTGGTGAAATTTTTTTAAATTTGGCTCCTAAGGTAGTTTTATTACTCTTAAAAATTATTATTATTATTATTATTATTGTTATTATTATTGTTGTGGTTATTATTATGAGTATTATTATTAGTATTATTAATTTATGGTTGTTATTGTTATGAAGCATAGTTATAATTACCAATATTAATATTATTATAGTTGTAAGTATTAAATTTATTATTATTAATAATATTATTATTATAAGTGTTATTAATTACTAATATTATTATTATTATTCTTATAATTTTAGTATTTAGATTACGAAAATTATTATTATGAACCTCATAAAATTTATTATCATATTGATTAATATTAGTACTGGTATCATTAAATATATTAGAATTATTATTATAAACAGAAGCATTATTAATAAGATTATCATTATTAGTATGTTATTAGTATTAAAAGTTATTATTTTTACAACTATAGTAGTATTGAAAGAATTATTATTAGTAAAACTATCATTTTATCTTTATTACTAAAAACATCATTATTAGTAAAATTATTATTATTATTAAAGTTATTACCTTTATTAAAATTATCATTTTTTTTAAAATCAACATTTTATTATTATTATTATTAATACCATTATTACTATCATTATTATTACTATCTTTAATCTAGTATTATTGTTAAATTAACAAATAAGGGATCCTTATATAAAAATATATTTAATACACATAACTTAACTATATTAATATCTTTAATTACTTAAAATATATAAAATGAATATATTTAATTAAATAATGAAACCTATAAGTTATTAATATAAAAATTATATCATTAATAATAATATACATATATTTTTGTTCGTTTACGATTATATGATTTAATAGATATACAATTAATATAGGTTCGTGAATCCGAGGCCAACCCTACACTTGTTCATTGTCGTCATATGTATTTTTACTACAAAATATAGTATGGTGAGTTTCATTTGCTCCCTTTTTACTCATTACATTTTTGGACTGAGAATACATGCAAATGCTTTATTAACTGTTTTATAATATTTATACGTGTGAGTTTCATTACTCCCTTTTTAAATGCTTTTGCAATATATATATTTTTGGGACTGAGAATATATGCGCTGCTTTTATAATTGTTTTACGAAATAGACACAAGTAATCGAAACTACATTCTATGGTTGAATTATTAAACCGAATATGCCCCTTTTTATATAGTCTGGTAATCTAAGAATTAGGGAACAAACACCCTAATTGACGTGAACTCTAAAGATAGATCTATCGGGCCCAACAAGCCCCATCTAAAGTACCGGATGCTTTAGTACTTCGAAATTAATATCATGTCCGAAGGAGGATCCCGGAATGATGGGGATATTCTTATATGCATATTGTGAATGTCGGTTACCAGGTGTTCAATCCATATGAATGATTATTTTTGTCTCTATGCATGGGACGTATATTTATGAGAAATGAAAATCTTGTGGTCTATTAAAATGATGAAAATGTTTATTTATGTTAAACTAATGAACTCACTAACCTTTTGGTTGACACTTGAAAGCATGTTTATTCTCAGGTACGAAAGAAATCTTCCGTTGTGCATTTGCTCATTTTAGAAACATTACTTGGAGTCATTCATGGCATATTTCAAAAGACGTTGCATTCGAGTCGTTGAGTTCATCAAGATTATTATTAAGTCAATTGTAGTTGGATATATTCTGAAATGGTATGTATGCCGTCAATTTTCGTTGTAAAGAAAGTTTGTCTTTTAAAAACGAATGCAATGTTTGTAAAATGTATCATATAGAGGTCAAGTACCTCGCGATGTAACCAAATGTAATGTATTCGTCCGGATGGATTAGGACGGGTCTCTACAGTTGGTATCAGAGCGGTGGTCTTAGCGAACCAGGTCTTGTATTAGTGTGTCTAACTGATAGTTATTTAAACGCATTAGTGAGTCTGGACTTCGACCGTGTCTGCATGTCAAAAGTTTTGCTTATCATTTCTAGTCGGAAATCATCTGCTTATCATCCTTAGGAAATTACCTGCTTATCATTCTTAGTCTAGACATGTCTTACTGCCTCTATTGCATAGACAGTGTATAGATAAATTCATATCTTATCGTATCTGTTATTGTTACCTTTGCCTGACAGCTTCCGTAGATTCCTCCGTAACTTATGGGATTTTAGTATTATATATGCATATGTAAATTATGCATTGCAGGGTACTAATCTATATTCTATTCTATTCCTTATCGAAAATCCTTCATCTGATCGTACGAGATGAGTCCCTCAACCAGTTCGAGTCCCTTAGATTCCGATAACTATTCCGATAGTTATTCCGACAGCTATTCCGACATAGAGTTTCACTCAAGCTCCGAAAGCAGTGTCACCAGAATGAATCAACCAATCAGCCATCCCCAATTCATCTGATGGTTTCGTAGTCGACTAAATCAATGGAGACGAGAAGAAGGCGATCCTTTCCACTCACCAACCTGCACTCTTAGTGAAGAACCTAAAGCACTTACCGGCGAACCTGTTCGTAACACCATTTTCTCTCTCATTTCCAGAGTATCTCGCCACGACTATATCACAAGTCAGATTCAAAACCTTATTCATTCGCTCGTTTCTATCAACAATCATCCCGGAGTAATAAGTCGACGAGCTTCGCGCCTGAGTTGTAGCCTTAGAAAATATGGTGCAAAATGTACCAGCTTCAGCAACATCACCGGCACCAACAGTACAATCAGTAACAGTACCAGTACCATCAACAATCCATGCCTCAACATCTCATTCAGTACCTCGAGTATAATTATTGTTCTACGAATCGTTCTACAACATTTATCTTCGTTCGACAAGGCGATTATGTAATCTCTAATATTTTAGAGATTATATATTCTTATTTTAACGATAAATCAAATGAGATTAATATCACATTAATTCATTAAATCCATGATTATATCTGAAGAAAATATATATGTATATATATTTTCATAAAGATTGTAATTAAAAATTCTTTCGTACAAACTGTTAATGATGAAAATATTTTAACGGGTAGGTAATACCCGAGGAATATTTAGATTTCACATTAATAAGTTATACTGTACATTCTTTCAAATCTGATTCAACAGTCATTTACTATCCTATTTACATCCACCGATATACAAATCCGTTCACCACAGAATAACCATTTTCATCCAATTTCATAATTGGATTTTGATTTATCAGAGTCCAACAAGTGGCATAATGAAGAAAACATTTGACAAAATAAAATTTGTTAGAAACAAACAAATTAACTATGAGAAATTTTGTTAAGAATCCACGCTAACTGATCCTAGCTAACTGTAAATTCAGTATTACATTTTATTTATCGCAATTTAATTATCGCAATTTATTTATCGCAATTTAATTATCGCAAGTTATTTTATCGCAATTTATTTATCGCAATTTAATTATCTCAATTTATTTTATCGCAATCTTATTTATCGTCATTTAATTTATGTTATTTAGTTTACGCACTTTATTTATCGTCATTTAAATACTGTCATTTACGCATTTAAATATCGGGACACGTATACAAGGTTTTGACATATCATATCGACGAATATATATATATATATATATATATGTATATATATATATATATATATATTATTTGGAATCACCATAGACACTCTATATGCTGTAATGTTAGAGTTCGCTATACAGGGTTGAGGTTGATTCTATAATAATATATATATTTTGAGTTGTGATCGAGTCTGAGACGAATACGGGTCACGATACGTATTAATTAAATCGAATGTTATATATTAAACTATATATGAATTATTGAATTGCTAACTGTGGACTATCAACTGTGGACTACCAATATCGGACAATTAAAATGAATTAAAATATTGACTATAACATATGAAACTAAACAATTCTTCAAGTTTGCCACTTGATTTCATCTTAAACCTCATTTGTATCTTGACGATTACAATCCGCGTTCAAACCTTTCATGATTCATAAAAACACCTCAATCAAGAGGATGAACCAACCGCACTTCATCTACGGAAAGAAAAGATTGATACATATAGTTATGTACCCGAAAAACTCTCGAAAACTGAGTAAACATTTAACACGTAGCTGTGCTAATTCCTTTAGTGTTATTATTACCCAAAATAACTTTGCTGTTCTTTTTTTCAAATTAGCCAATTTTGTCACAGCTTCAGCAAATCGACTTCGACTTTCATTCGGATTAGCCTTATTATAATCTTGATTATATAAGTTACCTTTCATCATCGTTACCTGAGAATCGTTTATATTTCACGATCTTAACAGTAAATTTACCAGCAATTTCATTGATCTCTGACCTTCCGAAGAATCATTATATTCATTGAAACCCCATCTTGTATTCATCTATACCTTGTAACAATAATTGCCATACCAATTACCGGGAATCAGCAATCAGTATTTCGAATCTCGTAGCATTTCTACATCAATAGTTATATGTATACATATAACAATTATCTCCTAGAATTACGATCTTCAATTCTGAAATTTTGAAAAGGCACGTAGTTTACGAATCGATACTCTGAATGTTGAAAAAGCTGAATGAAGCAGCAGAAACTGTAGGCAACCGTAAACGACTTTAGTCATCAGAAGTTTGATGATAAAGAATAATATGTTGGAAAAGCTCAGAAACGTTGGAACTGGAAAACGGATAGAGTTAACCATGAAGGAGACCAAGGACAAATACAAGGACCATACCCTATATTCAAAGAATCCAGATAATTCTGGATCCGTTGAAATCTTTAGAGAATATCTTGCTCCAAAGTCATGTTAAAATCTTGCGAAAAACCTTTCTCCATCAACCATCGAACTTAGAAATTCCAAAATATCCTCATCAATATCTTCGATATTTCTGAGGATATTTTCATAAATATTCTCGTCCGAAATTATATACCTCTTCTTGCTTCCTGTGTATCATTATATTGGAAACATTCAATAGAAAATTTCGTACCGAAAAGCAGATTATGCGAAACTATGAAGAAAGCCGTGGACAAATCACAAAGAATAAGTTTGACTTCAAAGAATCCAAATGATTCAATGACTGCTAAAGTCTTTAGCGAATATCTTACTCTTTACTCTAAACCCTTGCGGACAATAGTTTCCATCATCCTCTGATCTTAGATATTCAAAGATATTATCGTATATTTCATTACAAATATCCTCCATATTTTTGAAGATATTTTCATAACTATTCTTATCTGAAATCAATAATCTCTTCGTGCTATCAGTGTTACATCATATAGAAACTGTTAGTTTCTATATTCTGTAAACTTTAAAGCTTAAAATATGAATGTTATTGAAGTAATGTTGGAAACTGATGCATGAGTTAGTATAATATAATGACACTTGATCAACGTGGTTATATTACAGTAAGTCATGCTGAGTTTCTAATGAGACGTGATGATTCACAAATCCTAACGTCATCACGTGCCATGTTACATAACTCTTTCATTCTACTTAACTTCTGAACATATCAATAAAATATATTCTTGATAGTTCTATTCTCAGTGATTCTGGAAATTTGACAAATCAAATCGTGCTATTACGTTCTTTCTGGTTTAGAACATTAAGTTCATTTGAAACTCCATACTTACGAATTCTGGACCATTACTCGCTTTACTAGAGGTTAAGAGGAGAATAAAAAGGCAAAGAGCTTCAAAATATAAGAGAAAATATAAAGCCCAATAACAACACGGAGGTTACAAACCGTGGATATTAATACGAATAGCAATATAAAGACACAGTAGAATTAAGAATAGTATCACCCAAGGTAATAGTAGAAGTAAACAGATTCCTCCGGTGGTAGATGAAAAAGGAGAATGATCAATATGAATGTCAGGAATATATCCAGAATTAAAACTGGATGAAGCATATTGACTGAGGATTTGGAAGTATGAATTAAAGTATAGAAAATGGGAGTGGGGGGAAATAATGGAACGGAAGAAGTTCATTTATAGTGGAAATACCAGACAAAGCAATCGAGACAGATGATCGCATTTAATTATAGAGATCTTAATTTCTTTACTCGCCGAAGAATCAAATCTTTTAGATTTCGAAGATTTTCTTTAAATTCCTTAAATTCCGGAATTCAACCATGACTACATCAAAAGTAAAGACGAATATCTAATGTCTTATATCAATCTTTTGTGATAGCTTCACTTGTACGCTTCGAGTAATCGAATCGTTTTATCCAAATTATTCAATGGTGATAAAACTCTATTTATCAACTAATATTCGTCATGAAAACATTTTTATTGTTAGCCATGACCACCTCACTCAAATTTCGGGATGAAATTTCTTTAACGGGTAGGTACTGTGATGACCCGGGAATTTCTGACCAAATTTAAACTTAATCTTTATTTGATTCCGACACGATAAGCAAAGTCTGTAACGTTGAGTTTAAAAACTTTTGAACTGTTTACATGGATTCATTTAACCATTGACTATTCCCGACGATTCACGAACAATTATGAGTAATTGAATATATAAACCATATATAGATATAAATATAAATATATATAATGTTTTGAAATTAATAAGGTATACTTAATCTTTTGGAATTTAAAATGCAAAATAATAAACAGAATAATTAATTTATTATCAAAATGAATATATATATATATATATATATATATATATATATATATATATATATATATATATATATATATATATATATATATATATATATATATATATATATATATATATATATATATATATATATATATATATATATATATAATTTGATATGTATAAGTGATGATATTAGTATTCTCATTAATAATACTAATATTATTATAACTAAGAAGATTATTATTATCATTTATAATATTAATATCATTATGGATATAATTATAATTAAAAGGTGAAGATTATCAAAATAAAGATATTAAACATAAATAATACTATAAGAATAATTAAAACTATAATTTTAATTATTATTAGGATTATTTACTACCATTCTCATTTAAGAATATTATTATCAATATTTTTATTACTTTTACATTATCCTCATTATTATTATTATTATTATTATTATTATTATTATTATTATTATTATTATTATTATTATTATTATTATTATTATTATTATTATTATTATTATTATTATTATTATTATTATTATTATTATTATTATTATTATTATTATTATTATTATCATTATTATTATTACTAATAGCATTATTAACTATATTATTAATAATTAATTTTGTTATTATTATTTATTAATTAGTAATATTAAAAGTATTTATATTTAATAATTATTAATACTAATTATGTGAAAAATTATATACTGATATAAATTCGTGGAGATCTACACCAAGTGTTTAAAAATTTTGTTTTTTTGTCTAAGATTGGATCACAGAATCATAGGCCGTCCCTACTGCTTTATCCTCATTTTTTTATATATTTTTTTTTGTTTTCAACTCCTTGGCTCGAATATATTGTCGATCATTTTTCAATTTATCTAATGAATCAATTAGCTAGTGTTCAAAAGAAGTTCATTTCACTTTCTATCACCTCTATCAATTGTAACAGCTTTTAACTTCCATTATTGGAGGAATTAAACTGAAAAAAATAAATAAAAGTTCAAATAACCTCTGTTCTTGAGGATTTTCTTCATATTTTTGATTTCAAATCAATTAGCAAAATATAAAAATGCAGAAAGGTTAGAAATCTTCCTTTGAAACTATCTATAAAGTCTCAACTCTCAAATCTTTATATCGATCTTGAATTTTGGAGTCAAAGTTTTAGAAGTAAAAGTCAACTAAATCGTTCTTTGTAAAATTCGAAATTGTTTTGAGGATTCCAGTTAAATTGATGGTTCCACTAGTTTCTACGAATGTTTTACAAACCAATTCGTGTTATAACATTTGTCTAAAACGCGTTTGAAATTGAAATCAAATTTTTTTTTCTATATAGCAGCCGCGACTGCAGCCTCTGTATATACTTCTATATTTTATTTTCTTTTTTTTCAATCTAATAAAGTTCAAATAGATGTTTTGTATTATACATAAATTCCTAAAATCGATTTCTATATTAAATGACAAGATAAAATTGATTTTGGGTCGTTTGTTTTAGTGGAGAAGAAGAGGAAGGAAAGAACACAAAACAGTACGTTTATATAAATAATGTACGAGTATAATTTCAAAAAAACAAGGTTAGCGGGGTGGTGTTGAGTGTTTGACGGGTAACCGAGAGGTCTCGGGTTCGATCCTTTCTTGGTGCAATATTTTTAAATTTGGCTCCTAAGGTAGTTTTATTACTCTTAAAAATTATTATTATTTTTATTTTTATTTTTATTGTTATTATTATTGTTGTGGTTATTATTATGAGTATTATTATTAGTATTATTAATTTATGGTTGTTATTGTTATGAAGCATAGTTATAATTACCAATATTAATATTATTATAGTTGTAAGTATTAAATTTATTATTATTATTAATATTATTATTATAAGTGTTATTAATTACTAATATTATTATTTTTATTCTTATAATTTTAGTATTTAGATTACGAAAATTATTATTATGAACCTCAGAAAATTTATTATCATATTCATTAATATTAGTACTGGTATCATTATAAATATTAGAATTATTATTATAAACAGAAGCATTATTAATAAGATTATCATTATTAGTATGTTATTAGTATTAAGTGTTATTATTTTTACAACTATAGTAGTACTGAAAGAATTATTATTAGTAAAACTATCATTTTATCTTTATTACTAAAAACATCATTATTAGTAAAATTATTATTATTATTAAAGTTATTACCTTTATTAAAATTATCATTTTTTTTAAAATCAAAATTTTTTTTATTATTATTATTAATACCATTATTACTATTATTATTATTACTATATTTAATCTAGTATTATTGTTAAATTTACAAATAAGGGATCCTTATAAAAAAAATATATTTAATACACATAACTAAACTATATTAATATCTTTAATTACTTAAAATATATAAAATGAATATATTTAATTAAATAATGAAACCTATAATTTATTAATATAAAAATTATATCATTAATAATAATATACATATATTTTTGTTCGTTTACGAATATATGATTTAATAGATATACAATTAATATAGGTTCGTGAATCCGAAGCTAACCCTACACTTGTTCATTGTCGGCATATGTATTTTTACTACAAAATACAGTATGGTGAGTGTCATTTGCTCCCTTTTTACTCATTACATTTTTGGGCTGAGAATACATGCAAATGCTTTATTAATTGTTTTAAATATTTATATGTGTGAGTTTCATTACTCCCTTTTTAAATGCTTTTGCATTATATATATATATTTTTGGGACTGAGAATACATGCGCTGCTTTTATAATTGTTTTACAAAATAGACACAAGTAATCGAAACTACATTCTATGGTTGAATTATTAAACCGAATATGCCCCTTTTATATAGTCTAGGAATCTAAGAATTAGGGAACAGACACCCTAATTGACGTGAACTCTAAAGATAGATCTATCGGGCCCAACAAGCCCCATCCAAAGTACCGGATGCTTTAGTACTTCGAAATTTATATCATGTCCGAAGGAGGATCCCTGAATGATGGGGATATTCTTATATGCATATTGTGAATGTCGGTTACCAGGTGTTCAATCCATATGAATGATTATTTTTGTCTCTATGCATGGGACGTATATTTATGAGAAATGAAAATCTTGTGGTCTATTAAAATGATGAAAATGTTTATTTATGTTAAACTAATGAACTCACAAACCTTTTGGTTGACACTTGAAAGCATGTTTATTCTCAGGTACGAAAGAAATCTTCCGTTGTGCATTTGCTCATTTTAGAAACATTACTTGGAGTCATTCATGGCATATTTCAAAAGACGTTGCATTCGAGTCGTTGAGTTAATCAAGATTATTATTAAGTCAATTATAGTTGGATATATTCTGAAATGGTATGCATGCAGTCAAATTTCGTTGTAAAGAAAGTTTGTCATTTAAAAACGAATGCAATGTTTGTAGAATGTATCATATAGAGGTCAAGTACCTCGGGATGTAACCAAATGTAATGTATTCGTCCGGATGGATTAGGACGGGTCTCTACAATGCTGTCTAGACTGTTTGGACGCCGTCCAAATGGTCTGGCGGGCCAGCTGTCTTGTTTTTAGATATTTAAATGGGTATTTTGGTAATTTTACATGGGGGCCGAATTTAAAGCCCTAAATCAGTTTTTGGAGCATCATTTACTCCATCTACAACCACCACCCCTCTTCCACTTAAATTCTATAAAGAGAGTGTGATTCTTGTGTGAGAAAACTCAAATCGAAGAGGAAGAAGCTTGTTTTGGGTTAAAGCTCGAGTATTAAAGTTGTACATCTACTCACTAGCTACATTTTTATTGTAGTGGTAAGTCTTAACCTTGATTTCCTTGTTTTAATTGTTTAATGGGTTAGGTTTGGGTTATAGATGAGCATAAAACCCATTTGTTAGTGATTTGAGGGTTTTTTGGGTAAGTTTGGGTCATGAGGACTCAAAGACGACTAACCTAGGGTTTTAAAATGTTAAGTTGTGTTTATGGGTCTTAAATATTAGTAAATCACTAGCACATTTAGTGTTTAAAGTGAATGGGTGTATTTGGATTTTATTAGTGACCCAAATGAGCGTGTTAACCTTGAAATGGGTCAAATGAGTCTTTGATGACCTAAGTGGGTTAATGGGTGTGAAAATGTGATAACCTTGTGTTAAAAAGTGTATTAAGACCATAATTGAAGTATTGGTAAGGGTTTGACATAATTCCGACCTAGTGTTAGAATGAATGGTACAAATGGGTCACATTAGCTCTATGGGCCAAATGGCACTAGAATGGCGAATAAGTTGGTTGACCAACTTGAATGAATGATTGATATATGTGCATAGTGTAATAGGTACGTTACCTTGAAGTTGCGAGCTTGGTTTATCGATTCACCAAAGGCGTAAGGTAAGTGGAATAATTATGTGTGTACGTATATAATGTATTTATTTGTGTAGTATGAATGTGGCATTGTCGCGGTGTTCAAGACACCACATTCTAAGCAACGAGTAGTATTATCGCGGTGTTCAAGACACTACTCATAGTTTGACTGACATGTGGTATTACCGCGGTGTTTAAGACACCACATTGTCATGGGAGTGGATGCCGCGGTGTTCAAGGCACCACTCATTATTTTGATTGACATGTGGAATCGTCGCGGTGTTCAAGACTCCACACTGTCATGGGGGTGAGTTAGTCGGGTTGTTCAAGACATCACCCGGGGGATTAGTGATTACGCGGTGTTTAAGTAACACTAATGGATGTTATGAACTCCAATGGTCTTTTACGAACATCGTTCCCTAGTACGATTGGTTAACCATGGTTGTATGAATTTTGTATTAGCATATTTAATTGTGAACTATATGCTATTGGTATTGCTAGCTCATTGTGAACTGCGGATATTGGTATATGCATAATGTTTTGCATGGTTGTCGAATTGCTAGCTTGTGTGCGGTATTGTGTAAGTAATGCATGTAAGTAGGTTATATATATATATATATATATATATATATATATATATATATATATATATATATATATATATATATATATATATATATATATATATATATATATATATATATATGTATAACTATTGCACTCACTAAGCTTTAGTTTACCCTCTCGTTGTTTATCTTTTTAGGCTCGGGCTTGGATAAAGGCAAAGGTATTAAATTGGATTAGTGGTCTCCCTCTTGTTTGGATAGGTGATGCTTGGGTGATTAGCTTTTGAAGTTTGACCGAGATTGGGTAGTTTAACCCCAAACACCGTGCTCTAGGTGTCGTTTGGAATTTAAACTCTTAAGGTCAAAACTTGTATTTTGAACGAAACTTGTAAAATGGGCGTTTGTGGGCCCGGTGATGTAAAACTTGTTTTGATGATAGAAACCTCTTAGTTTTACTTATTATGACTTGTAGTAAAAGGGTTTTCGTTTAAAAGTGTCGGGAAGCGGGATTTCCGCTTGTGTAAATTGGAACCCGAGATCAGAACCTGGCAGTTCATTGGGACGCCGTCCCAAAAGGTTGGACGCCGTCCAAGCCTTCGTTACGGGACGCCGTCCAGAATTCTGGACGCCGTCCAGATGTATAGTCCCGGAATTTTTTTTTTTTTAGGGTGTTTTTGGATTAATGAAGTCGGGCTGTTACAAGTGGTATCAGAGCATGGTCTAAGGGATTTAGGCGACTTGAGATATTGCCTAGACTTAGACTTGAATTGTGTATGCGCGTTATGCGGGACTTGCAGGAGACGGGTCGGACCGGGGATTGGTTAGTGCCTAGGTTTAGGCGAGCTAACTATGCGCTAATTGTTTTGTGTTGTGTTTAAGAAATCATCAAGTGAGATGGATGTTGTACTAGCGAGTTAATGTGACGTGCTCGCGTAACAATGATTAGCTACCATTGTTACAGGTCCAAATCGTGTCAAGCAAGCGATGTACGACGATTGTTGAGCAAGATGGGGCGGCGAGGTGAATATGTGTATGTGTCATGTCTTTTCGTTCGTTGTTTAACCCATTTCCGTTTTATAGAATGAAGATGAGAAATGACACGACACCAATGACGGAAGTACGAGTGAGGATTTTGAGTTCACGGCCAAAGTTGAGGCCATCTTTAAACGTCAAAAAGTGGAGTTTCTCGAAGATGTTAAGAAGATGTTCCTTGACACGATTGACGAGCAAATTGAAAGGACCCGTTCATATACATTACAAACATTGCATTCGTTTTTAAAAGACAAACTTTCTTTACATCAAAAATTGACAGGCATGCATACCATTTCATAATATCCACTATCCAACTATAAATTGATTTAATAATAATCTTTGATGAACTCAATGACTTGAATGCAACGTTCTTCGAAATATGCTATGAAAGACTCCAAGTAATATCTTTAAAATGAGCAAATGCACAGCGAAAGATTTCTTTAATACCTGAGAATAAATATGCTTTAAAGTGTCAACCAAAAGGTTGGTGAGTTCATTAGTTTATCATAATCATTTATTTCCATCATTTTAATAGACCACAAGAATTTCATTTCCAGTTCTCATAAATATACGTCCCATGCATAGAGACAAAAATAATCATTCATATGGTGAACACCTGGTAACCGACATTAACTAGATACATATAAGAATATCCCCATCATTCCGGGATCCTCCTTCGGACATGATATAAATTTCGATGTACTAAAGCATCCGGTACTTTGGATGGGGTTTGTTAGGCCCAATAGATCTATCTTTAGGATTCGCGTCCATTAGGGTGTCTGTTCCCTAATTCTTAGATTACCAGACTTAATAAAAAGGGGCATATTCGATTTCGATAATTCAACCACAGAATGTAGTTTCGATTACTTGTGTCTATTTCATAAAAACATTTATAAAAATTGCGCATGTATTCTCAGCCCAAAAATATAAAGAGTAAAAGGGAATCAAATGAAACTCACCATACTGTATTTAGTAGTAAAAATACATATAACGTCATAGAACAAGTGCAAGGTTGGCCTCGAATTCACGAACCTAAATTAATTATATATATATAAGTTGGTCAAAATTTGTCTAACAATTAGGTCAGGTCATAGTGTACCACAATCCTAATGCTCGAGACTAATATACAAAAGTCAACAAAAGTCAATTTGACTCAAAATAATTTCCAAAATTTATACATGATTATAATATATTTTAAACATCGTCGTTTTATATTTTTAAAAGAATTACTAGAGTAAATAATATAATTCTTTTATTAACAAATATAATTTTATATAAAAATATACTTTTATATATCTTAAGTAATAAAATTTATAAAGTTCATTTGATATCATAAAAATATTACGATAGGTTTTATTATGGTAATTATATTATTTGTATTACATATTTATTTGATAAAATAACATTGGTAATAGTAATAAGTAAAAGTTGTATTATTTTGTAATAATAATGATTATTATCCTATTAATAAAAATATTAATTTTTATATTTACTAAAAATGATGTTATGATAAAATGATAGTTCTAATTCATCATAATAATGAAATTTTATATTAAAAATGATATTCCTCTTAAAAATAATAATTTTTGTAAAAATGATATTTTTAATATTAATAATACTTTTAATAATAATAGTGATAAGAATAATGAAAAATGATAATTTTATCTATATCAATGTCTTACAATATTTTAAATTTTATCATGATACCCATACTCATTATTTCCTAACCGATTTGTTAGTAACTTTTAAATCGTCTTTCATTTCGCGTTCATTTTGATGATAATAATAGTAGTTATAATAATTAAGTGTCACTTAATATTATAATACTAATAATAATAAATGTTATGATAATGATATTACTAATAACTATTTTAATGATTAATAATAATAATAATAATAATAATACTAATTATAACTTTAACAATAGTAATAATAATAAAAATAACAATTTTTAATGATAATACTTTTTATTGATAATAAGAATAATAATAATAATAATAATAATAATAATCATAATAATAATCATAATAATAATAATAATAATAATAATAATAATAATAATGATAATAATAATAATAATAATAATAATAATAATAATAATAATAATAATAATTTGATAAAAATTAGAACGACGATAATAACGACGATGAAAATAATCATTTTTAATAATAATATCAAAACTTCAATTGACTATAACTTCTAATCCGTTCATCGAATCCATTCGACATCTAAATGAAAAGTTCTTAATTTTTCGCTAGCTTTCCAACGACATGCATATCTTATACCTTATCTCAACCGCATAGGTAACTAATTTAAGATTCAACATAACCTATCTAAGAGCAATATCAAAAGTACAAGCATGCATAATCCTAAATACTCGAGCACTAGTCAGGGATACACTATTAATATATAAAAGTTAATTTACGTGTACTCACATATCAATATTGAGATTCAATATTGCAGGAAAGGTACGTAGACGCCACGGAGACGATAAATACTAGGTTGACCTCACGAACACACCCATGAACCATACCCATCACCTCTATGGCTATAACCCATAATTTCCTTAGCCCTATCCTACTCGCAAAACTTGTCTTGAAATGACCCGCTCATGACCTCGTCGTAGTATTTTATGTATATTAATACTAATAATAATACTTCTAGTGATAATAATTAGATTAATAAAAATATTAATCTTAATAAAAATATTTATAATATAAATATATGTGTATATATCTTGAGAGAGATAAAGAGTGAAAACTGGATCCTGATCGAGTTGGTTTTATAGATATAATTTGTCACTATGCTTACGCACGAATAAATAATGGAACATGGTTTTGAACTTGGAATATGGTTTTGAACGTACCCTTGTTTTATAATTAATGTTATATATAAATTAATATTTAATCTATATAATTAATTATATATTATATTATATTTACGTGCATGGTAAAAATGTAATTTTTACTCAAATGACTCGTACGTTGTCACTCGACTCATGTACCACTTTCGGTTTTTCGAGCGCTCGTTCGTACATTTAGATAACTAGCCTTTTACGTTATGCGACGTGTACCCTTATCATTAATTTGACTTACTTATCAAAAAAATTACCTTATAATAAATGTAACTTATAAAATTGAGCGTTGTGGTCATTTGCTTCTATAAATCAGTGACTCGTTGTTTGTCAAAATATATTATTTTAAATCAGGACGTCTTATGACTAAGTTAAAATATATATATTTTTATTTAGAATTGTAAATTCGTACATAAAAAATATATTTGAAATATTTTAACTAATGATGTATTATTTAGTTATTTTTTTTCAAAATCAAATATTTTTCAAAGTTCGTTTTATTTAACTCGTTTTTAAATAATAGTAGTTATTTCACCAAATACTGTTTTTAATGTGAAAACTAAAGGGTTGTTTATCTAGGGACACGAGTTAATCAAGTAAAGTATATTTTTAAATTTAAACGGAAATGATTCCTAACTTTTGACTAACTCACGTTAATGACACTTTTGTAAATCACTTTTATCAAATATTCCGGATATCGTTAAAAAGGAAAGGTTTTATAAATCAAAGTGGACCTCTTAATAGAGACTCGTAATCCTAATTCAATGTATCTGTTAAGTCAATCATTTGATAACATCTTCTAATCCCATCGATAACTATTTGAATATATATATTTCGAAACAAATAAGTTTATGTAAAGTATTATACGCCTAATACTTTGTTAATGTTTTCAAGTTATAATATATACATATATACATATATAATTATATCCGTTCCTATAATGGTTCGTGAATCTTTGGAATTTGGTCGAGGTTAAATGAATGTATGAACACAGTTTAAAATTTTTGAGATTCAACTTACAAACTTTGCTTATCGTGTCGGGAATATATAAAGATTTAAAGTTTAAATTTGGTTGGAAATTTCTGAGTTATCACAGTACCTACCCGTTAAAGAAATTTCGTCCCGAAATTTGAGTGGAAAGGTTGTGAATGATAATAAGTATGTTTTCATGATGCATACGGGCTGAAAATTAGAGTTTTATCATCAGCGAATAATTTGGATAAACAATCCTTTTATATGAATAGTACGAATGAAGTTAACATAGAAGAGTGAAATGAGTAAGTGTAGATTCATCTTATCATTTGATGTAGATATGATTGATTCCCAGATTTCAAGGGATTTGAAGAAAATCTTCGTAATAAGATTTGATTCTCCGGTAACTAAGGGAATTAGGATCCACTTTAAATGAGATCGTCCATCTTAATTGTTCTGTCGGAGATTTTCTTATAAATTCACCTCCTTCGTTTCCTTACAACTCACACCTTCTGTTGATGCATTTTATGCAAGTCCCTAGACATCTACCCACGTTCATTGCAGGTACAACAGTTTACAGGCCACCATGATTGCTCGTTATTATCCTATCTGTGTTTGTATGTGGTTACAGGAACTGCAGGAATGAGATTTAGATGTTTGACTTTGTTAGACTTAGTCAGACGTACGAGTGAAGCCTCACTAGTACGGCTGACAGGCTCATACGCACAGTTGATGCTGAGCTAAGTCACAAATACAACCTAAATGAGAAGACACGAGTGAGTGATCACCCATACGGCCGATGAAGCCAACTCGTACGTGTGATGAATGAATCGTATGGGTGAGTCAACAGCAGGGGTATATAAAGTCTTATGTTCTTCATTTTAGGTTAAGCCTCTCATTTGTTACACACACTCAAATCTAGTGAGCTCCTCCGATTCTCTCTCAGTCCAAATCACCCAGGTGGTGAATAATAGCTCTAGGTGTTGATCTAATCACACTTGATTTAGTTGTAGTTTGACTAAATTAATCAAAAAAAAACTTAACCTATTCACTAGTGGGTTTGATTCACTTATTCCGCCATTGTGTGAGTTAAATCTGTTGATTTCTAAGTTTCTAGTCATGTTTCATCACCTTCTATTCTTTCCCCCTCAACTCATATTTTAAAGTATTCATCAATATGCTCCATCCGGTTCTGATTCTCGATATACTTCTAACTTTCATATCGGTCATTCTTCTTTTTCATCTACCGCCGGAAGAATCTATTTACTTCTACTATACTCTTGGGTTTATAGTGTTTCTTGTTCTCCCGTGTCTTTATATTGCTATATGCATCGATATATATGGTTTATAATTTCTGGTTTATCGTTGGGCTTTATATGTTCCCTTATATTTCAAAGTCTCTGCTTCTGTCTTCTATAATCATTATCATTCACAGTTAATGCTCTCTTTTATTTGCTGCAATTTATACCCCAATTTCTATTTCGGAGTTTTGTCCTTTCGTTTCTTCTTCTTGCGATTAAGCACCGCTTATAATGGTCCAGAATTCACAGATATGAATTTCGGAATGAACATTGTTAATGTTCTAGGAAGGAAATTGTGATGGTACGATCTTGACTTGTCAAATTACTAGAATACCTTGGAAAAGGCCGAATCATCAAGAAATATTTTCTTGATATTTTAGAGGTTAAATAGAATACAAGAGTCGTATAACATGGCACATGATGATGTTATGATCTGTGAATCATCACGTTCCATTTAGAAACTCAGCATGACTTACTGTAATATAATCACATTGATCAAGTGTCATTATATTATACTAATTCATGCTTCAGTTCCCAACACTACTTCAAAATATTCCTATTTTAAACTTGAATGTTTCAGAATTTAGAAACTAAAATAGTTTCTTTTATGATGTAATACAGATAGCGCGAAGAGGTAAATGATTTCAAATAAGAAAAATTAAGAAAATATCTTCAGAAATATGGAGGATATTTATAATGAAAGACATGATGATATTTTAGAATTTCTAATATCAGAGGATGATGAAGAATATTGTCCGCATGGGTTTAGAGTCAAGAGTAAGGTATTCGTTAATGGCTTCAGCAGGTACTGAATCATTTGGATCCTTTGAAGTCAGGTTCAGTCTTTGTAATTTGTCCACAGCCTCCTTCCTACTTTGCTCAATCCGTTTTCCAGTTCCAAGACTTCTCTTTTTCTGCGCTTTGCCAGCACACTTCATCATTATCATCCAGCTTTTACCGTTTAAAGTCGTTTATAGTTTTTGATGCTTCATCAGCATTTTTTCCATTTTCGGAGAACCAATTCTTAGTTCGGAGTATTTTTTAGAAACTTCACATTCAAATAAAGTCCAGAAGATAGATGTTATATATACACCTATAACTGTTGGCGTAGACATGCTGCTATATTTCAAAATACTTATTGCTAATTCCCAATGATTCGTATGGCAATTCTCATTACAAGATGCGAATGACTAAATGATGGGGTTTCAATGAATAATTATAATGACTTTTTGGAGAGGCTAAAGTCAAAGGGTAATGAAGTTGCTGGTACATCTGCTAATAATGTGATGGAATGTAAAAGATTCCCTGGTAACGATGGTGTATATCTCAAGGTTATAATAAGGTTAGTCTGACTGAAAAGTCGAAGTTGACTTGCTGGAGCTGTGACAAAACTGGCTACTTTGAATAGGAGTCGCAAAGTTATTTTTGCTAATAAATGCCAAAGAATCTGACGCGGATACGTTGTTTAAACTTTTGCTTTGGTTTCAAGAGTTTTTCGGGTACATAACTGTGGGTAACATGTGGTTGGATCATCATCTCGATTGCTCATTATTCGAAGTGTCTTCAGAAATTTTCGAAGGGTTTGAACATAGATTGTAATCGTTAACATACATTTGATGTTCTAACACAGTTTTGAAGTCAAAATATAGCTTGTGAAAGATGTAAGGATCTAAGAGTGATGATTTTGGTCATATCTCGAGTTGAATTTTGAGATTTCAAAATCAGAATATGTAATTAAATTCTGAATGAGTATGGTTGTTTTGATTTCTATAAAAGAATGTATATTGTTGTGAAAGTAGGGAGTATAATAGATGATTTGCTGAATCAGATTCGAAGAATGTAACATATTAATTATGAATTTATATATCTCTCGGGTATTACCTACCCGTTAAAAAAAATTTCACAATTAATATTTTGTACAAAAGAATTTTATTACAGTCTTTATGAAAAAATATATATGTATATTTTCTTCAGATGTAACATAGATTTAATGAGTTAATGTTAAATTAAACTCATTTGATTTACGGTTGAAACTAGAATTGAATAATCCCTAAAGGCTTTAAAAAGTACCTAACTTTTACGCAGTATTTCTTTAATGACATTGAAATTATGAATCAATACTTCGTTATTTGTTGATGTATGATGTTCGGTTCGTGGAATTCTTGTGAATTTCACAAAGTACGAATGATGTTATCTGAAAAGTTTCGAGAAGATCGATGATGAAAGTGTAAAATCAAATATATACTTGATTTATTATGAATTGGAATTTGTTGAATTGCGACAGAGATTGTAGTTAACGCTGGTTAAGTTGTGGCTGAAGGACGTACATTATTGCATATTTGTAATATGAATTAACCGAGTAGTTAAGATTCACACACAATAGCTTAGCACGGAAAGATTTATTTCAAAATATATATATATAATATACATATAATTTCTTCAGAGGGATTGAGTTAATTCTTCATAACTCGTTGATACAATATACACGTTATTGATTCGTAATGATGTCCACAGTGATTCTTGAACTGACGGAGTTTGTGATGTTATCGGTGTTGTTGATTCGGATGTTGACTGTACTGACGATGCTGGTAACGCTGACGGTACTGTTGATGCTGTTGGTAAAGCAAGTTTAGCTTGTTAATCACACACTATTTTTGTCAGGGTTTCTACTCTTCCTTCTATCATTTTGGTTCGCTTAACTGATTTATGGTTAGGGCTAGATTAGATAATCTCTAAGACTTTAGAGATTACATAATCACCGCGGAATGTTTCTCCAATGAAGTTATGAATTAATACTTCTTCAGTTATTGTTGTTGGTACTCCTTGGTATCTATGGTATGTATGACGTTGATGCTCGTGGGACAGATTGTGAAGTTGAGGTTTACGACGTGGTTGTGGTTGGGGGTGGTAATGGTACTGTTGGCATTGATGATGGTGGTACTGCTGATGCTGCTGATGCTGCTGCTGGTGTTTGTAACCTTTGCACCATGTTCTCTAAAGCCACTACCTGAGCGCGAAGCTCGTTGACTTCTTCTATTACACCGAGGTGATTGTCGTTTTGGACGAGCGGATAAATAAAATCTAAAATTTGATGTAATATATAATCGTGACGAGATACTCTGGAAATGAGCGAGAAAATGGTGTTTCGGACAGGTTCGCCGGTAAGTGCTTCAGGTTCTTCGTCAAGAGGGCAATGTAGTGGATGGAAGGGATCACCTTCTTCTTGTCTCCAATGATTGAGGAGGCTACGAACCCATCCCCAATTCATCCAGAATAGGTGATGACTGATTGGTTGATCCATTCCGGTCACACTGCTTTCGGACCTTGAGTGGGATTCCATTTCGGAATCCGAGGAACTTGAATTAATGACGAATTCCATTTCGTACGATTGAATAAAGGATTTTTCGATTGAAATGATTTCCGGCTATCGGATAGTATTCTAATTTTATATATATATATATATATATATATATATATATATATATATATATATATATATATATATATATATATATATATATATATATATATATATATATATATATATAGAGCAAAATATTTCGTAGATTATGGAAGAATTTACGGAATATGTCAGGCAAAGTTTACAGTGATAGATACGTTAAGATATGATTTAGCAGATACGATATGATATGAATTTTGTCTATACACCATTCATGCAATCAATGCAGTAAGATGTGTCTAGACTTAAGAATGATAAGCAGGTAATTTCCTACGGATGATAAATAAATGATTTTCGACACAAAATGATAAGCAAAACTTTTGACATGCAGACACGGTCGAAGTCCAGACTCACTAATGCATCCTAACGACTTATCAGTTAGACACACTAATACAGACCTGGTTCGCTAAGACCACCGCTCTGATACCAACTGAAAGGACCCATTCATATACATTATAAACGATTCACAATAGTTGATTACATTGCGAGGTATTTGACCTCTATATGATACATTTTACAAACATTGCATTCGTTTTTAAAAGACACACTTTCTTTACATCAAAAATTGACAAGCATGCATACCATTTCATAATATCCACTATCCAACTATAAATTGATTTAATAATAATCTTTGATGAACTCAATGACTCGAATGCAACGTTCTTCGAAATATGCTATGAAAGACTCCAAGTAATATCTTTAAAATGAGCAAATGCACAGCGGAAGATTTCTTTAATACCCGAGAATAAACATGCTTTAAAGTGTCAACCAAAAGGTTGGTGAGTTCATTAGTTTATCATAATCATTTATTTCCATCATTTTAATAGACCACAAGAATTTCATTTCCAGTTCTCATAAATATACGTCCCATGCATAGAGACAAAAATAATCATTCATATGGTGAACACCTGGTAACCAACATTAACTAGATACATATAAGAATATCCCCATCATTCCGGGATCCTCCTTCGGACATGATATAAATTTCGAAGTACTAAAGCATCCGGTACTTTGGATGGGGTTTGTTAGGCCCAATAGATCTATCTTTAGGATTCGCGTCCATTAGGGTGTCTATTCCCTAATTCTTAGATTACTAGACTTAATAAAAAGGGGCATATTCGATTTTGATAATTCAACCACAGAATGTAGTTTCGATTACTTGTGTCTATTTCGTAAAAACATTTATAAAAATTGCGCATGTATTCTCAGCCCAAAAATATAAAGAGTAAAAGGGAATCAAATGAAACTCACCATACTGTGTTTAGTAGTAAAAATACATATAACGTCATTGAACAAGTGCAAGGTTGGCCTCGAATTCACGAACCTAAATTAATTATATATATATATAAGTTTGTCAAAATTTGTCTAACAATTAGGTCAGGTCATAGTGTACCACAATCTTAATGCTCGAGACTAATATACAAAAGTCAATTTGACTCAAAATGATTTCCAAAATTTATACATGATTATAATATATTTTAAACATCGTCGTTTTATATTTTTAAAAGAATTACTAGAGTAAATAATATAATTCTTTTATTAACAAATATAATTTTATATAAAAATATACTTTTATATATCTTAAGTAATAAAATTTATAAAGTTCATTTTAAATCATAAAAATATTACGATAGGTTTTATTATGTAATTATATTATTTGTATTACATATTTATTTGATAAAATAACATTGGTAATAGTAATAAGTAAAAGTTGTATTATTTTGTAATAATAATGATTATTATCCTATTAATAAAAATATTAATTTTTATATTTACTAAAAATGATGTTATGATAAAATGATAGTTCTAATTCATCATAATAATGAAATTTTATATTAAAAATGATATTCCTCTTAAAAATAATAATTTTTGTAAAAATGATATTTTTAATATTAATAATACTTTTAATAATAATAGTGATAAGAATAATGAAAAATGATAATTTTATCTATATCAATGTCTTACAATATTTTAAATTTTATCATGATACTCATACTCATTATTTCCTAATCGATTTGTTAGTAACTTTTAAATCGTCTTTCATTTCGCGTTCATTTTGATGATAATAATAGTAGTTATAATAATTAAGTGTCACTTAATATTATAATACTAATAATAATAAATGTTATGATAATGATATTACTAATAACTATTTTAATGATTAATAATAATAATAATAATAATACTAATTATAACTTTAACAATAGTAATAATAATAAAAATAACAATTTTTAATGATAATACTTTTTATTGATAATAAGAATAATAATAATAATAATAATAATAATAATAATAATAATAATAATAATAATAATAATAATAATAATAATAATAATAATAATTTGATAAAAATTAGAACGACGATAATAACGACGATGAAAATAATCATTTTTAATAATAATATCAAAACTTCAATTGACTATAACTTCTAATCCGTTCATCGAATCCATTCGACATCTAAATGAAAAGTTCTTAATTTTTCGCTAGCTTTCCAACGACATGCATATCTTATACCTTATCTCAACCGCATAGGTAACTAATTTAAGATTCAACATAACCTATCTAAGGGCAATATCAAAAGTACAAGCATGCATAATCCTAAATACTCGAGCACTAGTCAGGGATACACTATTAATATATAAAAGTTAATTTACGTGTACTCATATATCAATATTGAGATTCAATATTGCAGGAAAGGTACGTAGACGCCACGGAGATGATAAATACTAGGTTGACCTCACGAACACACCCATGAACCATACCCATCACCTCTATGGCTATAACCCATAATTTCCTTAGCCCTATCCTACTCGCAAAACTTGTCTTGAAATGACCCGCTCATGACCTCGTCGTAGTATTTTATGTATATTAATACTAATAATAATACTTCTAGTGATAATAATTAGATTAATAAAAATATTAATCTTAATAAAAATATTTATAATATAAATATATAAATATATGTGTATATATCTTGAGAGAGATAAAGAGTGAAAACTGGATCCTGATCAAGTCGGTTTTATAGATATAATTTGCCACTATGCGTATGCACGAATAAATAATGGAACATGGTTTTGAACTTGGAATATGGTTTTGAACGTACCCTTGTTTTATAATTAATGTTATATATAAATTAATATTTAATCTATATAATTAATTATATATTATATTATATTTACGTGCATGGTAAAAATGTAATTTTTACACAAATGACTCGTACGTTGTCACTCGACTCATGTACCACTTTCGGTTTTTCGAGCGCTCGTTCGTACGTTTAGATAACTAGCCTTTTACATTATGCGACGTGTACCCTTATCATTAATTTGACTTACTTATCAAAAAAATTACCTTATAATAAATGTAACTTATAAAATTGAGCGTTGTGGTCATTTGCTTCTATAAATCAGTGACTCGTTGTTTGTCAAAATATATTATTTTAAATCAGGACGTCTTATGACTAAGTTAAAATATATATATTTTTATTTAGAATTGTAAATTCGTACATAATAAATATATTTGAAATATTTTAACTAATGATGTATTATTTAGTTATTTTTTTTCAAAATCAAATATTTTTCAAAGTTCGTTTTATTTAACTCGTTTTTAAATAATAGTAGTTATTTCACCAAATACTGTTTTTAATGTGAAAACTAAAGGGTTGTTTATCTAGGGACACGAGTTAATCAAGTAAAGTATATTTTTGAAATTTAAACGGAAATGATTCCTAACTTTTGACTAACTCACGTTAATGACACTTTTGTAAATCACTTTTATCAAATATTCCGGATATCGTTAAAAAGGAAAGGTTTTATAAATCAAAGTGGACCTCTTAATAGAGACTCGTAATCCTAATTCAATGTATCTGTTAAGTCAATCATTTGATAACATCTTCTAATCCCATCGATAACTATTTGAATATATATATTTCGAAACAAATAAGTTTATGTAAAGTATTATACGCCTAATACTTTGTTAATGTTTTCAAGTTATAATATATACATATATACATATATAATTATATCCGTTCCTATAATGGTTCGTGAATCTTTGGAATTTGGTCGAGGTTAAATGAATGTATGAACACAGTTTAAAATTTTTGAGATTCAACTTACAAACTTTGCTTATCGTGTCGGGAATATATAAAGATTTAAAGTTTAAATTTGGTTGGAAATTTCTGAGTTATCACACAAATAGTCAATGTGGTAAAGGAATAAGTTAAGTCCGTTCTTCATGAAGATAATGTGGGAAGACGGGACTTTTTCTATAAGAATTTCAAGGATTCTCAACCTCCCACCTTTGAAGGTGAAAGAGACCCTCTTAAGAGTGCCCGATGGATCTCTGATATGGAGGGGGCCTTCTGCACTTGTGAATGTCCTCCGTACTTGTGAATGTCCTCTTGATAAGAAGACAAGGTACGGGTGTAGTATGTTGAGGGGCGATGCTAAATTGTGGTAGGACGCGAAAATCCAAGTGTATGGCGAAGAACAATGTATGGAGTTCACGTGGGATGAATTCAAGGCGGAATTTTTCGATGAGTACCGAACTTCGGCCGATCTTACTAGGCTTAAGGATGAGTTAGGTTCCTTGAGGCAAGGGTCGATGGATTTGAACACTCTCAAATCCGTGTTTTTGTCCAAGACCCAATTTTGCCCGGAGTATGTCGGGAATGATAAAATGTTGAAAGAAGATTTCTATGGAATCTTGAATGATAGTTATCAAGAGAAGATTAGTGTGAACATGGTAAAGAGTTTTGATGAGTTGTTCAATATGGCCAAAGGTTTTGAGGCGCTCGTGTTGAGAAAGAGTGGCTTTACTTTTGGCAAGAGGAAGTTCAAAGCTACTAGACATTCGAACAAGAAGAGTAAAGGTGCCACCGAGAGTGTCGGTAGTGTGAAGAAGAGTGTTTCCAGAGAATTCCGTTATTCTTGTCACAATTGTGGATGAAAAGGGCATATGGCCCGTGATTGCACCAACCCATCTTCCACAATCAAGCTCACTTGTTATAATTGTGGTAAAGAAGGGCACAAGAGACCGGAATGTCCCAATTTGCGCAACGATAATGTTAAGCGGCTAGAGAAGGCGGTGGGTACGGCTAGGGGTCGCAATTATTTGATGACCAATGATGAAGCCAAGCAATCTAACGAAGTTATCTCAGGTACTTTCATGGTTAATTCTAATCCGGCACGGATACTTTTTGATAGTGGTGCTAATATGTCCTTTGTGTTGCCTCGATTTGTGCCTAAGTTAAATAAACCGTTAGCTAAGTTAAGTCATCCGGTAGAAGTTGAAATAGCGGATGGCAAGACGGTGCTAGTGGTTGATGTGTGTAAAAGTTGTAATGTAGTGTTTGGTGCCAAAAACTTTAAAATTGATCTCATCCCGATGACTTTGGGTGATTTTGATATCGTGGTTGGTATGGATTGGCTCGATCATAATAGAGCCGATATTGCATGCCATGAAAAATCTATTCGTGTGAAAACCCCAAGTGGGGGAGAGTTAATTATTCATGGCGAAAAGCGAAGAAGACTTGTGCCGATATGCACTTTTGCACGGACACGTCGTTTCCTTGTTAGTGGTGGTATGGCTTTTCTTGCCCATGTTGTTTATACTCATGAAGGGCCACCACCCATTCGTGAAATTCCGGTGGTGAGTGAATTTGAAGACGTTTTTTCGGATGAGTTACCGGGTGTTCCGGCGGAAAGACAAGTTGAATTTCGTATTGAGTTGGTTCCGGGGGCTACCCCCATTGCTAAAACCCCTTATCGTTTAGCGCCGACGGAAATGCAAGAGTTGTTAAATCAAACCCAAGAGTTACTTGAAAAGGGTTTTATTCGACCGAGTGCTTCACCATGGGGCGCTCCGGTTTTATTCGTGAAGAAGAAGGTTGGTAGTATGCGGATGTGCAGCGATTATCGGGAGTTGAACAAAGTGATGATAAAGAATCATTATCCATTGCCTCAGATTAACGATTTGTTTGACCAAATCCAAGGTGCAACGTATTTCTCTAAGATTGACCTACGGTCCGGCTATCACCAAATGCGGGTCCGTGAGGAAGATATTGAGAAAACGGCTTTTCGAACTCTTTATGGGCATTTTGAATTCGTAGTAATGCCTTTTGGTCTTACGAATGCACCGGCGGCATTCATGGATCTTATGAACCGAGTGTGCCAACCTATGTTGGACAAGTCGGTAATTGTGTTCATTGACGACATACTTGTCTATTCAAAAAGTATGAAGGAACATGAACATCATTTGCGGGGTGTGTTAAAGACATTGCGGAAGGAGAAGTTGTATGCTAAATTCTATAAATGTGAATTTTGGCTAAGGGAAGTTCAATTCCTTGGCCACATTGTGAACAAAGATGGTATTCAAGTAGATCCGGGGAAGATAGAGACGGTGAAGAGTTGGGGGCGACCGACTACGCCTACGGAAATTTGAAGTTTTCTCGGATTGGCCGGTTATTATCGTCAGTTTATCTAAGACTTTTCTAAGATCGCTTCTCCATTGACGAAATTGACGAGAAAGAACGCGAGGCTTAATTGGGAGAACGAGAAAGAAATTGCTTTTCAATTGTTGAAAGAGAAGTTATGTCAAGCTCCGGTGTTAGTGTTACCGGAAGGGGTAGAAGACATGATGGCATATTGTGATGCGTCTTTGAATGGGCTCGGGTGTGTTCTAATGCAAAGGGGTAAAGTCATCGCTTATGCCTCTCGACAATTAAAGGAACACGAAATGAGAAATCCGACTCATGATCTTGAGTTGGCGGCGGTTGTTCATGCGTTGAAAATTTTGTGCCATTACTTGAATGGTGTCAAGTGTACGGTTTATTCGGATCACAAGAGCTTAAAACACCTTTTTAATCAAAGAGATTTAAACTATCGTCAACGTAGATGGATGGATGTGGTGAAAGACTATGATTGTGAAATACTTTATCATCCGGGTAAGGCGAATGTGGTCGCGGATGCGTTAAGTTGAAAGAGTCAACATCCGACGATACGAGTACGATCGTTGCGCATGATTATTATCAACCATTTTCTTGTAAAGCTTGGCGAGACTCAAATCAAAGCTTTTGTTAACAATAAGCATGAGGAACGAATCGTGGGACAAACAGAGTCTATTACCTTAGGTCTGCATGGTTTGTTATCCTTTCAAGGACGAGTGTGGGTGCCTAAAATGGGTGATTATCGGCTAGTGCTACTTGATGAAGCACATAAGTCAAAGTATTCCATTCACCCGGGCGCGACGAAAATGTATCTTGATTTGAGGAAAGAGTATTGGTGGCCGGGCATGAAATGTGATGTTGTTAAATATGTCGAATAATGCGTCACGTGTTTGCAAGTTAAAGTCGAACACCAAAAGCCGTATGGTACGTTACAACCTTTAGAAATCCCGAAATGGAAATGGGAGCACATTACCATGGATTTCATCACAAAGTTACCAAAGACGGCGAGAACCCAATTTGACTCGATTTGGGTAATAGTTGATCGATTGACGAAGAGTGCCTTGTTTCTTCCCATTCAGGAAGCGATATCATCCGAGGCTTTGTCTAAGTTATTTATCAAGGAGGTGATATCGAGACACGGGGTTCCTATATCAATTATTTCGGATCGAGATACCTGTTTCACATCTCGGTTTTGGGAGAAGTTTCATGAAGATATGGGTACACAATTGAAATTGAGCACGGCGTATCATCCTCAAACGGACGGTCAAACCGAACATACGAATCAAACTTTGGAGGATATGTTACGGGCGTGTATTATTGATTTCGGTGGTAGTTTGGATGAGCACTTACCTTTGGTGGAATTCTCGTACAATAATAGTTATCATACTAGTATTGGGATGCCACCTTACGAGATGCTTTACGGGCGTAGGTGTCGAACCCCGATTTGTTGGGGTGAAGTGGGTCAAAGAGAAATTGGGAGTACCGATTTGGTTTTAGATACGAATAGCAAGATTGATATGATACGGGCTCATTTGAAAAAGGCTCAAGATCGACAAAAAGCGTATGCCGACAAACGAAGGCGACCGATTGAGTTTCAAGAAAGTGACATGGTGATGCTTAAAGTTTCTCCATGGAAAGGTGTCATTCGATTTCGAAAACGGGGAAAGTTAGCTCCTCGGTTTATTAGGCCATTTAAAATTTTATCTCGAGTTGGTGAAGTTGCGTATCGTTTGGAATTACCCGAAGAGCTTGCGGGGATCCATAATACATTTCATGTTTCCCATCTCCGTAAGTGTCTTACGGATGATTCATCATGGATGCCCTTAGACGAGATTGAGCTAAACAACAAGTTAGAGTACGTTGAGGAGCCGATCGCCATACTCGACGAGAAGGTCAAAAGATTGAGGAATAAGGAGGTGAGAACTTTTAAAGTTCAATGGCGTCGTAGTATAGGTTCCGAGTTCATTTGGGAGCCCGAAGAGTTTGTTTTAGTGTATCTTCCTGCTTGTCATGCGGCTTGGATTGCGAGGTCGCAATCCGATTCAAGTGGGGGAGAGTTGTAAGATCATGTTTTCCCAGGAGGTTGGGACGCCGTCCAGATGGGTGGGACGTCGTCCCAGTGTGAAGGTGATAATGCTAAAAATGAACATATATTTCATAGCATTATTCCTCAAGAAAGACAAGCTTTTAGTTGCAATTGTTCTATTTACAAGTGATATTCGTTTAAATAATAAAAGGTGAAGACAAAAGACAGATTCGACGAATTGAAGACGCAAACGACCAAAAAGCTCAAAAGTACAAAAGACAATCAAAAAGGTTCCAATTATTGATAAGAAACGTCTCGAAATTACAAGAGTACAAGATTCAAAACGAAAAAGTACAAAATATAAAATTGTACGCAAGGACGTTCGAAAATCCGGAACCGGGACCAGAGTCAACTCTTAACGCTCGACGCAACGGACTAAAAATTACAAGTTAACTATGTATATAAATATAATATAATATATAATTAATTATATTAATTATATATATATATTATATTTATATATATAAAACCGTCGGCAGAGAAAACTCCAAGGACTGAGCTGTAAATACTATCTCCGCGACTCGCGGAGTTTGAAGAGCATTTTGCCGCGAGTCGCGGAGCCCCAAAATTCAACTCTGGCTATAAAGCAAACCGAATTCTGATCAAATTTCATATCTTATTTCTCTCATCTCTCAATATATACGATATATATATATATATATATATATAATTTATATTTTAATTTTAATTTTAATTCTAATAATAAGGGTATGTTAGCGAATGTTGTAAGGGTGTAAGTCGAAATTCTGTCCGTGTAACGCTACGCTATTTTTAATCATTGTAAGTTATGTTCAACCTTTTTATATTAATGTCTCGTAGCTAAGTTATTATTATGCTTATTTAAAACGAAGTAATCATGATGTTGGGCTAATTACTAAAATTGGGTAATTGGGCTTTGTACCATAATTGGGGTTTGGACAAAAGAACGACACTTGTGGAAATTAGACTATGGGCTATTAATGGGCTTTATATTTGTTTAATTAAATGAAAGTTTGTTAATGTTAATATAAAGATTTACAATTGGGCGTCCCTATAAATTACCATATACACTCGATCGGACACGATGGGCGGGGTATTTATATGTACGAATAATCGTTCATTTAACCGGACACGGGAATGGATTAATAGCCACTAGAATAATTAAAACAGGGGTGAAATTACATTCAAGGGTAATTGGTGTAATTGTTAACAAAGTAGTAAAACCTTGGTTTACACGCAGTCGATAACCTGGTGTATTCATTAAACAAAGTATTAAAACCTTGTTACAATTCGAATCCCCAATTAGTTGGAATATTTATCTTCGGGTATAATAATAATTTGACAAGGACACTTGCAATTTATATTTATGACTGATGGACTGTTATGGACAAAAACCAGACGGACATATTAAATAATCCAGGACAAAGGACAATTAACCCATGGGCATAAAACTAAAATCAACACGTCAAACATCATGATTACGGAAGTTTAAATAAGCATAATTCTTTTATTTCATATTTAATTTCCTTTATTTTATATTTAATTGCACTTCTAATTATCGTACTTTTTAATTATCGCAAATTTTATTTTATCGCATTTTTATTATTCGCAATTTCATTATCGTTATTTACTTTACGCTTTAATTTAAAGTCTTGTATTTATTTTATATTTTACATTAGGTTTTAACTGCGACTAAAGTCTTAAAATCGACAAACCGGTCATTAAACGGTAAAAACCCCCCTTTATAATAATAATATTACTTATATATATATTTGTATTTTTATAAAAGTAAACTAATATAGCGTTGAGCTTTGTTTAAAGATTTCCCTGTGGAACGAACCGGACTTACTAAAAACTACACTACTGTACGATTAGGTACACTGCCTATAAGTGTTGTAGCAAGGTTTAAGTATATCCATTCTATAAATAAATAAATATCTTGTGTAAAATTGTATCGTATTTAATAGTTTTTCCTAGTAAAATATAAAAGCTATTTTATATACTACCCCGCTGCACATCAAGTATTTTTGGCGCCGCTGCCGGGGAATCATCTTAAAAGCCGGAAGCGCAACGCTAATATATAAAAAAAAAAAAGATTTTTAGTTACTTTTATTAAAAGTCGTTTTTGTAAAAATACGTTTTAAATATTCGAAAAATATAAAAAGAAAAACAAAAATATATGTATTTTTAAGATTTTGTTAAATATTTAAGTTTTATAAGTTTCTTTATTTTTATTTTAGTTTATAAAAATATAAGTTTTATTTTAAAATCTTTTATTTATTAAAAAACAGAAAACAGAAAATAAATAAAAAAAAAATAAAGAAAAACGCGTAAAAATTGAAAGCTGTCAACTGAATTTCTGAACCCCGCGACTCGCGGGGTTTTCTTCTTTAATTGCCGCAACTCGCGGAGCCACTCTGACACGCGAACAGAAGCCCTAAAACTGCATTAATTACGGGTTATTAATTATTATTATTATTATTTAAACCTAATTATGTATTATTATTATTATTAGTTTTATTTTTATTTTTACTTTTTATTTAATTTGTTTTATTTAGTATTAATTAGTTTTATTAAATTGTAAAATTAGTAGTTTTATAAAAAAAATAATATAAAAATAATATTTTTATAAAAATTGTACTTTTTACAACTTTTTGTATATTTTTATATTTTGTACCTTTTTAATCGCTGTAGCGTAATATTTGTATTTTTTAGCTCATAATTAATTTTAAACTTAGTTTTTGCTTTAGTTATTTTTACTCCTAGATTTTTAGGCTTTGCCGTAGAATTCCTTAAGTGCTTTTTCTTTAGACTAAGATTTAGGTGCTTTAGAATTTTGCGACGCCTTTTTAAGTTTTAGTTTCTTTTTAAGTTATTTCCATTTGGGATTTAGTTTTTCCTGTAAGCTTTAATATTTTTAGACCTTTTACTATGTACCAATTATCATTCCAATTAGTAATTTCAATTTGCGATTATAATTTTAAGTTAGTTGTAGTAATAAGGTTAGGTTAGTAAAGTATTTTTAAGTTTTGATAAGTTTCTTTTATTTTTTTCCGTCACCTTTTATTTTTCAACCATTTTTTTTTCTTTTTCGACCTTTTGCGACGAACTCTTTTTCTCTCTTATTTCTCGCTATTCTAGTTTTTAGGACTTAGAATTTTTTCTACTTCTTATCTAAATTTCTTAAAATTACGAAAATTTATTTTAAGTGGTTAAATTAATAGACATCAAAATTTTCTGGTTCGTAGTAATAGTTGGATTTGTACGTGGACCGGGTTATTGGAGCCAAACAGTCCTCAATTATATTGAGACCAAACGAATCCTGCCCCTCTGCTGCATCTTTTGGCTATTCGAAACGTGGGCAAAATCAGAAAAGTCTATTGATTGGATAACTTATTATAATTTTTCTTTCCTTTTAAAAACTAATAGGATATTCAGTGAATGCACCGAGCAAGACGTTCATCACCTTTTGTACGTTCACCACCTGTAACTAGATCAAGACATTTAGCAAATATAACCGCCGTTGATTTTTCTTTAGAATCGTCATCCAGTCAACCAAGTACTTCAGTTCAAATTTCCGATAATCCATTTTTTGAACCCAACCTCACAATTGAGAATCCAGAGAATATTCAGGAACGGTTCATAGATCCTGAACCATTAAACTTTCCTCCGGAACCACCAATCATTCAAACAGAGATTGTTGAGGAACGAACCATTAAATCAGAATCATCTAGTGATACCGATTCAACAAATTCAATTATGGAGAATCTGGAACCTTTAAGTATGGAAGACCGAATGAGAGCTAAACGCACTGGCTAAGGTCACGCAATTACTCATCCAGACATTAATGCGCCAGATTATGAAATCAAAGGACAAATTCTACACATGGTGACTAATCAATGCCAATTTAGTGGTGCGCCGAAGGAAGATCCAAATGAACATCTACGTACCTTTAATAGGATCTGCACACTATTTAAAATCCGAGAAGTGGAGGATGAACAGATATATCTCATGTTATTTCCCTGGACTTTAAAGGGAGAAGCCAAAAATTGGTTGGAATCGCTACCTGAAGGGGCGATTGATACATGGGATGTTTTAATTGACAAATTTCTTAAACAATTCTTTCCTGCATCTAAAGCCGTAAGACTTCAAGCAGAAATTGTTACGTTCACACAGAAACCAAATGAAACTCTATATGAGGCGTGGACAAGATATGGAAAGTTGTTAAGAGGATGTCCGCAACATGGTTTAGACACCTGTCAAATAGTACAAATATTCTACCGAGGATGCGACATCACTACAAGAAAAGACATAGATATAGCAGCTGGTGGTTCTATTATGAAGAAAACCGAAACTGATGCTTACAAAATTATTGATAACACTGCTTCCCACTCACATGAGTGGCACCAAGAAAAAGACATCGTTAGATCATCTAAAGCAGCTAGAGCCGATTCTAGCCATGACTTAGATTCCATTTCCGCAAAGATAGATGCTTTCGAGAGACGAATGGAAAAGATGACTAAAGATATTCACTCAATACGAATTAGTTGTGAGCAGTGTGGAGGACCACATTTGACAAAAGATTGTCTCAGTATTGAATTAACAATGGAACAAAGAGAGAATATTTCATACATAAACCAAAGGCCTGGAAATAATTATCAGAATAATTATCAACCTCCAAGACCGATTTACAATCAAAACCAGAATTATAACCGAAATATTCCATACAACAACCAACAAGGTCCTAGCAATCAACAAGTATCCAATAATACTTACAATCAGCAAAGACCGAATTTTCAAAACAAACCACCACAACAAACCGATGATAAAAAGCCGAATTTAGAAGATATGATGACGAAGCTAGTTGAAACTCAAACGCAGTTTTTCACATCTCAAAAACAAACCAATGAACAAAATGCTCAAGCATTTAGAAATCAACAAGCTTCTATTCAAAATCTGGAACAAGAAGTAAGTAACCTAGCAAGGTTAATAGGTGAAAGAAAACCGGGAAGTCTACCTAGTGATACAAATGCTAACCCCCGGAATGAAACAGCTAAAGCCATTACCACAAGAAGTGGTACAACACTTAAACCACCTGAAATACCTGTAACTTCTGATGAAACTATTCCTACTCCACAAGAACCACAACCTGATCAAGATAAGGAAAAAGAACCGGTAGTTGAAAAGGTTAATAAAGATAACACAGTTAAGGATAAACCTTATGTTAAACCATACCAACCACCACTTCCTTATCCGAGTAAAATGAAGAAAGAAAAACTTGAAGCCGAGCAATCCAAATTCTTGGATATGTTTAAACAGATAAATGTAAATCTTCCTTTCATTGATGTGATTTCAGGAATGCCTAGATATACTAAATTCTTGAAAGATCTAATCTCAAATAGAAAGAAAATGGAAGAACTCTCGGCTGTCACTATGAATGCTAATTGTTCAGCAGTGCTGTTGAATAAGATACCAGAAAAACTATCTGATCCAGGAAGTTTCACAATACCATGTTTTCTGGGTAGTCTTAGTTCAATAGAAGCATTGGCAGACTTAGGTGCTAGTATAAATCTAATGCCGTATTCACTATACGCTAAACTAGACCTTGGAGAATTGAAACCAATCAGAATAAGCATACAACTAGCCGATAGATCAATAAAATATCCTAGAGGGATAATGGAGAACATGCTAGTTAAAGTTGGTACTTTAGTATTTCCAGTAGATTTTGTTGTTTTAGACATGGAAGAAGATTCTCAAGTTCCTCTCATATTAGGAAGACCATTCTTAAACACGGCTAAAGCAATGATAGACGTGTTCGGTAAGAAACTGACCCTAAGTATAGAGGATGAGAGTGTTACCTTTTCAGTTGATAGAGCAATGCAACAACCACAATATGCAGATGATACATGTTATTATATTCAAACTATAGATGCACATGCAGAATTATTAGAAGAATTTCCAGAATTACAAGGAACAGGAGAATGTTCTTTAGGAGAAGGTAATGAACCAATTGATGAAGCTGAAATGTTAGCTACACTTATAGCTAATGGATATGAACCAACAACAGAAGAAATTCAAATGCTAAAAGAAGAAGACAGATATCGATATAAATCATCGATAGAAGAACCTCCGAAATTAGAGTTAAAGCCACTTCCAAACCATTTGGAATACGCTTATTTACATGGTGAATCTGAATTACCTGTAATAATATTGTCTTCTCTTACTGAAAATGAGAAATCACAACTCATTTCTGTGTTGAAAGCTCATAAACCAGCCATTGCATGGAAGATTCATGATATTAAAGGAATAAGTCCTTCGTATTGCACACATAAAATCCTTATGGAAGAAGGTCATAAAACGTATGTGCAACGCCAACGAAGACTAAATCCTAATATGCAAGATGTAGTTAAGAAAGAGATTATTAAACTGCTAGATGCAGGTTTAATATATCCAATCTCTGATAGTCCATGGGTAAGCCCAGTTCAATGCGTACCTAAGAAGGGTGGCATGACTGTCATTACAAATGAGAAAAATGAGCTTATTCCTACTAGGACTGTAACAGGATGGCGTGTATATATTGATTATAGAAAATTAAATGACGCCACCAGAAAAGATCACTTTCCCTTACCTTTCATAGATCAAATGTTGGAAAGATTAGCCGGAAATAGTTACTATTGTTTTCTAGATGGATTTTCCGGATATTTTCAAATTCCAATAGCACCCGAGGACCAAGAGAAAACTACATTCACGTGCCCTTATGGTACTTTTGCTTACAAACGCATGCCATTTGGACTTTGCAACGCCCCTGCAACCTTTCAAAGGTGTATGATGGCGATTTTTCATGACATGATAGAAGAATGCATGGAAGTATTCATGGATGACTTTTCAGTCTTCGGTGATACATTTAAATCATGTCTAGTTAATCTGGAACGAATGCTAATTAGATGCGAAAAATCAAATCTAGTACTTAATTGGGAGAAATGCCATTTCATGGTTAAAGAAGGCATCGTTCTTGGACATAAAATTTCAAAAGAAGGGATTGAAGTGGATAGAGCTAAAGTAGATGTAATTGCTAAACTTCCACATCCCACCAATGTTAGAGGAGTTAGGAGTTTTCTAGGGCATGCCGGTTTTTACCGACGTTTCATAAAAGATTTTTCTAAAATTGCCACTCCTATGAATAAACTCCTAGAAAAGGATGCGCCATTCATCTTTTCAGATGAATGTATCAAATCTTTTAATATTCTTAAAGAAAAACTCACTAATGCACCGATCATGATAACACCAAATTGGAATCTACCATTTGAACTAATGTGCGATGCAAGTGATTTTGCAATGGGAGCCGTTTTAGGACAAAGGATTGAAAAACGATTTCAACCTATATATTATGCTAGTAAGACGTTACAAGGAGCACAAACAAACTATACAACTACTGAAAAAGAACTCCTTGCTATTGTCTTTGCTTTTGACAAATTTCGATCATATCTCGTTCTAGCAAAAACGGTGGTCTATACCGACCATTCTGCTCTTAGATACCTATTTTCAAAACAAGATGCTAAACCAAGATTAATCCGTTGGATCTTACTCTTACAAGAGTTTGATATTGAAATCCGAGATAAAAGAGGAGCAGAAAATCTCGCCACTGATCATCTTTCTCGTCTTGAAAATCCCGAATTAGAAGTTCTAAATGAATCAGCCATACAAGACAACTTTCCTGATGAATATCTATTGAAGATAGATTATAAAGAAATCCCATGGTTTGCAGACTATGCAAACTACTTAGTTTGTGGATTCCTTGAAAAAGGATTATCGTACCAAAGACGAAAGAAATTCTTCAGTGATATAAAACACTATTTCTGGGAAGATCCACATCTGTTTAAAAGTTGTCCCGATGGAATAATACGCCGATGTGTATTTGGAGATGAAGCTAGTAAAATTTTAAACCATTGTCACACAGGACCAACAGGAGGGCATTATGGGCCTCAACTAACAGCAAGAAAAGTTTATGAAGCTGGATTCTATTGGCCTACAATTTACAAAGACGCACACCTTCTTTGCAAATCCTGTGATGCATGTCAAAGGGCCGGAAAAATAAGTCAACGTGATGAAATGCCACAAAATGTCATCCAAGTATGTGAAGTATTTGACATTTGGGGTATTGACTTTATGGGTCCATTTCCAAAATCTCATAATAATCTATATATACTCGTAGCCATTGACTATGTATCTAAATGGGCGGAAGCACAAGCTCTCCAAACTAACGATGCACGAGTTGTAGTCAACTTTTTAAAACGTCTTTTTGCAAGGTTTGGAACACCGAAAGCTTTAATAAGTGATCGGGGTACTCATTTCTGTAATAATCAACTTGAGAAAGTTCTTAAAAGATATGGAGTAACTCATAAAATCTCCACCGCATATCATCCACAAACAAGTGGACAAGTTGAAAATACCAACCGAGCTTTAAAACGTATTCTAGAGAAAACCGTAGGATCAAATCCGAAGGAATGGTCCATTAAATTGGAGGATGCACTCTGGGCTTTTAGAACAGCCTACAAAACTCCAATTGGAACCACACCTTTTAGACTTGTTTATGGAAAAGCATGTCATCTTCCAGTAGAAATTGAACACAAAGCATTTTGGGCTTTGAAGACATGTAATCTTGATTTACATGAAGCTGGACGTCTACGATTAAGTCAACTAAACGAATTAGAAGAATTAAGACATGAAGCATACGAAAATTCGTTAATCTATAAAGAAAGAACGAAGAAATGGCATGATAAAAGAATCAGAAGTTCAAAAGAATTTAAAGAAGGAGACAGAGTTCTTCTTTTCAATTCACGATTCAAGCTATTTCCTGGAAAATTGAAATCAAGATGGTCTGGACCATTCATAGTCAAAAGAGTTTTCCCATACGGAACGATAGAATTAATAAATTTAAATGGGATTGAATTTAAAGTCAATGGTCACAGAGTTAAACATTACATACATGGTCCGATGGAAGTCGACAACGAAGTTAATCACAATTTCGACACCACAGCTAACTAAGTGTGGGGAGAATCAAGTCTTTAAAGGATAATATATATTTCTGTTAGAGTTAGATTGTCTGTTTTCGTGTAGTTCTCGAAAATGGAACACGTATGGTCTTTCCCTAGCAGACCCTAAAGAACTAGTCTTCTCCCCCCATTCTGAATTTTTATTTTTTTATGTTTTTACGAAATGAAGACTGCCTGTGAACTAAACCATGGTCTAATGCTACACGCTTTGATCACTAAACGTAATAATGACATACTACCGAGTGAATTAGTATCAGTAATCAGAGAAAGAATGGACGGAGTTAGAAAAGAATCCAGATGCGAAGATAATAAGTTACAATTTGGTAAAGGAAAATCAAAATCCGCAGCGAAAAGAAGAGCACGACACCTAGAACGATGTCACAAATGCGGAAAATGGTCACATGGAGGTAAATGTTCAAATAATCAAACCTATTCAAATACCGAATTTGTTACTTTATGCAGAGACGGACCGTTCATATGTTTAGAAGAAAAGACACTGAATGCTCGAGGTTACGCCTTTGGAGCCATGGAAAACCAATTAAACCGACTATCTTATGAATGGAATAGATCATATAACTAAGATCTATTTCACAGGTATGTCTGTACAGTTTTTATTTTTTTTTATTTTTAACCTTTTGATAATAAACGCTAATTTGTTCGCTAAAAAGTATTAAATTGGTATTGAATAAAATTAGGTTTGGCGACCGAAATTATTGATATCATTCAAAAATTTATTACATCACTGCGAAATTTAACGTTTATTCTTAAGGTATAAATATCTTTAATCAATCAACCCAAAATATTTCAAAAATTCGTCATGAGTTAAATTAGGTCTTGGAACCGAAATTACTTTACCGAAAAGAGGGGCGCATATTTTTGATAATATTTGATTGATTAAAGTGGGATAAAAAGACAAAAAGATTTTTAATTATATTTTTACCATGTTTTTAATCTTAATATTTAAATCTTAAATTAATATTGTAAACTTTATAAAAACAATATATTTAAAATTGTAAATATTTGAAAAAAATAATATAAGTTTGATATGAATTTATAAATTTTTAAATTAAGTTTGGTATGAATTTTTAATTTTTAAAATATTAATTTTTAATTTTATGCATTTCAAATTTTAAGTTTGGTGTGAATTTTTAATATTAATTTTGAATTTTATATTTAAGTTGTGTGAATTTAAAAACAAAAATTTACTTTATCTCATTAAGTTAAGAATATGATTTTTAAAATTCGTCGTAAGTTGAAGACTAGGTCTTTGAACCGAAATTGCTTTACCCAAGGGAGGGACGAGAACTTTTATTATCATTATTTTTAATCTTATTAATTTAAAGTATGCCAAAAACATTAAAAAAACCCAAAAATCTTAGCTTTTAAAACAATCGCTACAAAAAGACAAATTTTAAAATTTTGTCGAAGGACGGACTAGGACATCGATCTGAAACGACCTCGTCCTAAATAACAAGGGAAACAAAATTTTAAAATTAATTACTTAATTGTTTTAATAAGTTAATGATTATAAAAAAAAAAAAAAAAAAAAGAGCAAACTCCGCGACTCGCGGAGTTTGAAGTGCAAAACCTCCGCGACTCGCGGAGAGACTAAAAACCGAAAAAAAAAATATAACTGAACAACAGATCAGTTTCACTCCCCACACATAAACACCTGAATTCTGCACGCGAAAAACCCCGAAAATACACCCAAAAATCCCAATTTTTAACCGTTAATCACCAAATTTTTTGCTAAAATCATGTTGAGAAGGATGCTATCTAAGAATTACTCAAGAAAAACGGTAAATTTCTACACCTAAACACCATTTAATCCGAATTTTGGTGTTCTTGAGCTATTTTTTCCCCAATTTGATTTTGATACTTTTTAGTGTAATTAGACTTAAATTGTTTATGTATTATGCTTGTATAACCTAGATTGATGCTGTTTAACATGATTAGAAGCCTTAAACTTCAAATTTTGAGTAATCTAGGGTTTGTGTTCTCGAGCAATTTGGGGCTTTTTGATATAAACAGGTTATGGCCGATTTTTGTCATGAATTGTTGCTAAATTGAGTAGTGTAACATGTCTAGGTAGTTAAATGATCCAAACTTTGAGCCTAAACATGATTTTGAGAATTAAAGTGGACTTTTTCAAGTCTAAAATTCATGAACTTGATTTTTGAAAGATAATGCCATTTGAGACTTGTTTGATTGCTAGTAATGATTATTTTGACATGTTATTTGAGTTGAATGCTTATGAACTTGGCGAACATTTTCGTATATGCTTATTTGAAAAAGTGTAGATTTGAAAAAATGTGAAAATGAGCTTAAGTTTGATATAAATTGATAATGTCATTGTAATTATTTTGATTGATGATTTTGCTGACACTAATGCATATTTGGATGCACAAAATTTGTGTTTGATGTGTTTTGCAGAATGAAAGGGGTGAATCTTCATCCCAAGCCCGCAATGCTCCTGCTGAGAATTTGGAACAACAGGAGGTGGATAACTACTACAAGCAGGATGTACCTCATCCAGTCATGACCTTTTCCGATATGCACTTGGAAGAGTTGCACCCGAACCTGAGATTTGACAGACTTTGGATAGATTATCCAAAATATCAACGGGGTTTGCATACTCTTCACTCTAAGGTTGTTGAGGTACCGAGGGTCATAGAATGGGGACCCTTAGAAGCTGTAGAATTGGCCGGGCCAATTAGGGAATTACTTGTACAGAGGTATGGTAGTTCTTCTTTTAATGACTGGATATGTTTATTCACCATACGTAGACCTGTATATAAAGTATGGTGTGAAGAGTTGTTATGTAGTATAGAGTTGAATGATCGGGTAGCTAGTTTAACCGATCGTTCTTTTATTAGATTTTTGTTAGGCGGTTCGATGCGCCACATGTCTTTACTAGACATGGCTCAGGCTTTACGTATATATACGCCTGAGGAGTTAGCGTCTGCCGATTGTAGAGGATTGATACTAAACGGTAGAAAGATAGATGAGAATTTTGATACACACGGTGTGTGGAGTCAAATGACAAGCCATCACCGTTTCAAAGGGGGAAACTACTCTTATTTGGATATAGATAGAGCCGAATTAAGAGTGATACATAGGTTTTTAGCTAATTCGATTACACAAAGGGGTAAGAACAAAGAAAAAGTAAATGAACAAGATTTGTTTTACCATATGTGTATTCGAGACCCACAGAGCGCTGTAAGTATACCATATTGTGTGGGTTATTATTTATCAGCTATGGTTCGGGGGATGCGACCACATAGCATAATAGGAGGTGGTATTTTTATTACTTTGATTGGTGAATATCTCGGTGTGGATATAAGTCGGGGGGAATTATTACTAGAAGAGCCGGAACCCCGCGATACTATAGGTTTAAATGTATACCATGGTGCGAAAGTTTTGAAGAGGCGAAATAACGCCGCAGTACGATACCATGGTAGACATCCACAGGTGGAGAGAAACCAGCAACAAGGTAATGTAGGAGGGGGGAATGAGATGCAAGAGATGCATAGGTTTATAGCTTCTCAGGAATACGAAAATGCTAGACAGAGAGCATTTGAAGATTGGCAAGTTCATCAGAACCTGATCATAGCTCATTGCCAAAACATAGGTAGAAACTATATTCCTACACCGAAACCCGTCTTCCCTCCTTGGTCGATAGAGATGCAGCCACCATATCCTACGTATGACCCTGCCGAAGCATTCTATAGCACTTATGGTTATGCCTGGAACCCCTATTGGTACCAATATCATCCTTAGTTTACTTATTATTATTTTTTTTTATTTTGTAATTTGTAATTATTGATACATTTAATATTTTTGTTAATATTGTAATCATTTTTATAATTATCTAACTTTTATTCTTAGATTTTAATAATTTTTGAATGTGGGGTAATATACCAAACTTCAAAAATATGTATATATGTTTGCAGTTTATCTTATGTACACAACAGGGTAAAACAACGCATTTTCAAAGACTGGCATTAAGTTCAGCAAAAGCAACTAATTTTGACGACAAGATGCAAAATATATGTGAAATAACAACAAGACGGAATGAACAAATGATGTGCACCATTTATCATTCAGCAAACAAACGCCAATATATTTGGAAACTTTGGTAAAATTTAATCATTTTCACACTAATCACCCTCAATAATTTAAATTGTTACTGATTTCTTGCAAATGAGGGCATTGCAAGATCTTAAGTGTGGGAAGGGGTTAAATTCTTTCGGATTTTAAATTTTTTACTTTATACACTTGGTTACCATTAAAAATACTAGTAAAGCAGTAGTTGTATTAGAATCTAGTGCTCTCTGATAAAAAAAGAACAGCCCTAGTCTTATATACTGACTACCCAATTCTAGTAAACTTTTTCAATTAAATGAATTCAAATCATGTTTATACATATTTATGAACGATAAAACTAGGTTTTAACACCGAAATTATTGTTATCTCAGAAAGAACATAAATTAAGAAACAAACTAAAATGTCAAAATTCATTTAAAATGGAATAGAGGACGATAAAAAGGAAAATAAAAGCCAAGTGTGAGAAAATTTACCAAGTTATTTTAAACATATGTCACATATATCTGTAACAAATAACTGAAAATACTTTTGCTTTGGACTAAACTAAACTGTTTTACCCGATGAAAGAAAAGAAGAGATGGATCTACACGATGAATCAATTCCATCATTAAAAGGAAGTAAAGTCTTCCGAAAAAGACACGCGCTTCTTGATTTAGGTCATGAAGTTGTCGTCCAGACCAGCTGTAGGTTGACGAAAAATCTAGAAAAGTCATCACTAAAATCAGCAGGAAATCCACGGACCTCAGCATTAAACAGGGTCGCCAAGTGGTCAGATTTATCCTAACCATGAGAAGGATTTATCTCGTACAATGGGGGGGCACCATGCAAATTAGCTGGATAAGACTAATGAATCAGATCCCCAGAAAGGATAATCTCCTTAAAGATTAAAAATCAGCTTTTAAGACTGATATTACTCAATCCTAGAGATTGACCTTAAAGATTAAGAATTACAAACTCATGGAATTCGATGATATCTAAACTCGAGCTTAAACGAGAAAATATTTTGATCAAAATTACAAACCGATTTGTTTTCTGAAAACCCTATTTTTAATGCGTTCATTACCATTGAACGTAAAATCCTAGGAATTCACCTGGAATTCATTAGGTCACCTGAACTAAATCGGGTGTCAACCGTAAGAACGGTGGTTGCATAGTGGTCAAAGACAGGACCTTGTGCCAGACCGAAAAATTATAAGGGTAAGCTTTACTATTGCTCCTACCAAGGATAGTAATTGCGTCCGACACGTTATAGACCATAATCAAAAACATGTCACGGGACATTGCCTTCACAGTTGCTTGTTCAACGCTTTCCTTTACAACTGGACGGTAGTTTGCCAAAAGGTAATATACGGAATAAGTAAACTGGACGTGTTGCTTTCCTAATACAAGGTTAGCAATTGGGTGACACAAAACCGCAAGTTTTGAGCTAAAATTTTCAAATCTGAAACCCACCAAACCCACAAAAATATTTTGCAAACACCGGTAAAGGGTTATCCCGGAAAACTTATCTAGGGTAAAAACTAGATTTAATTTTCAAAAGATCAAATGTTTTCATAAAGATCCAATTTCCTTAATGGATCTAAATTTTTATAGTCATGTGGGACTGTAAACCATATCATTACTACCATTGTTTATACCGCCGTATAGAAATCACTGATGTACAAAGTGTGAAGAATAAAGAAGTGATTCTAGTGTTTCAAGACGATATTGCTTGAGGACAAGCAACGCTCAAGTGTGGGAATATTTGATAATGCTAAAAACGAACATATATTTCATAGCATTATTCCTCAAGAAAGACAAGCTTTTAGTTGCAATTGTTCTATTTACAAGTGATATTCGTTTAAATAATAAAAGGTGAAGACAAAAGACAGATTCGACGAATTGAAGACGCAAACGACCAAAAAGCTCAAAAGTACAAAAGACAATCAAAAAGGTTCCAATTATTGATAAGAAACGTCTCGAAATTACAAGAGTACAAGATTCAAAACGAAAAAGTACAAAATATAAAATTGTACGCAAGGACGTTCGAAAATCCGGAACCGGGACCAGAGTCAACTCTTAACGCTCGACGCAACGGACTAAAAATTACAAGTTAACTATGTATATAAATATAATATAATATATAATTAATTATATTAATTATATATATATTATATTTATATATATAAAACCGTCGGCAGAGAAAACTCCAAGGACTGAGCTGTAAATACTATCTCCGCGACTCGCGGAGTTTGAAGAGCATTTTGCCGCGAGTCGCGGAGCCCCAAAATTCAACTCTGGCTACAAAGCAAACCGAATTCTGATCAAATTTCATATCTTATTTCTCTCATCTCTCAATATATACGATATATATATATATATATATATTTTATATTTTAATTTTAATTTTAATTCTAATAATAAGGGTATGTTAGCGAATGTTGTAAGGGTGTAAGTCGAAATTCTGTCCGTGTAACGCTACGCTATTTTTAATCATTGTAAGTTATGTTCAACCTTTTTATATTAATGTCTCGTAGCTAAGTTATTATTATGCTTATTTAAAACGAAGTAATCATGATGTTGGGCTAATTACTAAAATTGGGTAATTGGGCTTTGTACCATAATTGGGGTTTGGACAAAAGAACGACACTTGTGGAAATTAGACTATGGGCTATTAATGGGCTTTATATTTGTTTAATTAAATGAAAGTTTGTTAATGTTAATATAAAGATTTACAATTGGGCGTCCCTATAAATTACCATATACACTCGATCGGACACGATGGGCGGGGTATTTATATGTACGAATAATCGTTCATTTAACCGGACACGGGAATGGATTAATAGCCACTAGAATAATTAAAACAGGGGTGAAATTACATTCAAGGGTAATTGGTGTAATTGTTAACAAAGTAGTAAAACCTTGGTTTACACGCAGTCGATAACCTGGTGTATTCATTAAACAAAGTATTAAAACCTTGTTACAATTCGAATCCCCAATTAGTTGGAATATTTATCTTCGGGTATAATAATAATTTGACAAGGACACTTGCAATTTATATTTATGACTGATGGACTGTTATGGACAAAAACCATACGGACATATTAAATAATCCAGGACAAAGGACAATTAACCCATGGGCATAAAACTAAAATCAACACGTCAAACATCATGATTACGGAAGTTTAAATAAGCATAATTCTTTTATTTCATATTTAATTTCCTTTATTTTATATTTAATTGCACTTCTAATTATCGTACTTTTTAATTATCGCAAATTTTATTTTATCGCATTTTTATTATTCGCAATTTCATTATCGTTATTTACTTTACGCTTTAATTTAAAGTCTTGTATTTATTTTATATTTTACGTTAGGTTTTAACTGCGACTAAAGTCTTAAAATCGACAAACCGGTCATTAAACGGTAAAAACCCCCCTTTATAATAATAATATTACTTATATATATATTTGTATTTTTATAAAAGTAAACTAATATAGCGTTGAGCTTTGTTTAAATATTTCCCTGTGGAACGAACCGGACTTACTAAAAACTACACTACTGTACGATTAGGTACACTGCCTATAAGTGTTGTAGCAAGGTTTAAGTATATCCATTCTATAAATAAATAAATATCTTGTGCAAAATTGTATCGTATTTAATAGTTTTTCCTAGTAAAATATAAAAGCTATTTTATATACTACCCCGCTGCACATCAGAAGGACTTGACGTCGTCCAGACTGTTTGGATGCCGTCCAAATGGTCTGGCGGGCCAGCTGTCTTGTGTTTAGATATTTAAATAGGTATTTTGGTAATTTCACATGGGGGCCGAATTTAAAGCCCTTGATCAGTTTTTGGAGCATCATTTACTCCATCTACAACCACCACACCTCTTCCACTTGAATTCTAGAAAGAGAGTGTGATTCTTGTGTGAGAAAACTCAAATCGAAGAGGAAGAAGCTTGTTTCGGGTTAGAGCTCGAGTATTAAAGTTGTTCATCTACTCACTAGCTACATTTTTATTGTAGTGGTAAGTCTTAACCTTGGTTTCCTTGTTTTAATTGTTTAATGGGTTAGGGTTTGGGTTATAGATGAGCATAAAACCCATTTGTTAGTGATTTGGGGTTTTTTTTGGGTAAGTTTGGGTCATGAGGACTCAAAGACTACTAACCTAGGGTTTTGAAATATTAAGTTATGTTTATGGGTCTTAAATTTTAGTAAATCACTAGCACATTTAGTGTTTAAAGTGAATGGGTGTATTTGGGTTTTGTTAGTAACCCAAATGAGCGTGTTAACCTTGAAATGGGTCAAATGAGTCTTTGATGACCTAAGTGGTTTAATGGGTGTGAAAATGTGATAACCTTGTGTTAAAAAGTGTATTAAGACCATAATTGAAGTATTGGTAAGGGTTTGACATAATCCCGACCTAGTGTTAGAATGAATGGTGCAAATGGGTCACGTTTGCACTATGGGCCGAATGGCACTAGAATGGCGAATAAGTTGGTTGACCAACTTGAATGAATGATTGATATATGTGCATAATGTAATATACATTACCTTGAAGTTGCGAGCTTGGTTTATCGATTCACCAAAGGCGTAAGGTGAGTGGAATAATTATGCGTGTACGTATATAATGTATTTATTTGTGTAGTATGAATGTGGCATTGTCGCGGTGTTCAAGACACCACATTCTAAGTAACGAGTAGTATTGTCGCGGTGTTCAAGACACTACTCATTGTTTGATTGACATGTGGTATTGTCGCGGTGTTTAAGACACCACATTGTCATGGGAGTGGATGTCGCGATGTTCAAGGCACCACTCATTTTTTTGATTGACATGTGGAATCTTCGCGGTGTTCAAGACGCCACACTGTCATGGGGGTGAGTTAGTCGCGTTGTTCAAGACATCACCCGGGGGATTATCGATTACGTGGTGTTTAAGTAACACTAATGGATGTTATGAACTCCGACGGTCTTTTACGAACACCGTTCCCTAGTACGATTGGTTAACCATGGTTGTATGAATTTTGTATTAGCATATTTAATTATGAACTATATGCTATTGGTATTGCTAGCTCATTGTGAATTGCGGATATTGGTATATGCATAATGTTTTGCATGGTTGTCGAATTGCTAGCTTGTGTGCGGTATTGTGTAAGTAATGCAAGTAAGTAGGTTATATATGTATATGTATAACTATTGCACTCACTAAGCTTTAGCTTACCCTCTCGTTGTTTATCTTTTTAGGCTCGGGCTTGGATAAAGGCAAAGGTATTCAATTGGATTAGTGGCCTCCCGCTTGTTTTGATAGGGGATGCTTGGGTGATTAGCTTTTGAAGTTTGACCGAGATTGGGTAGTTTAACCCCAAACACCGTGCTCTAGGTGTCGTTTGGAATTTAAACTCTTAAGGTCGAAACTTGTATTTTGAACGAAACTTGTAAAATGGGCGTTTGTGGGCTCGGTGATGTAAAACTTGTTTTGATGATAGAAACCTCTTAGTTTTACTTATTATGACTTGTAGTAAAAGGGTTTTCGTTTAAAAGTGTCGGAAAGCGGGATTTCCGCTTGTGTAAATTGGAACCCGAGATCAGAACATGGCAGTTCATTGGGACGCCATCCCAAAAGGTTGGAGGCTGTCCAAGCCTTCGTTACGGGACGCCGTCCAGAATTCTGGACGCCGTCCAGATGTATAGTCCCGGAAAAAAAAAATTAGGGTGTTTTTGGATTAATGAAGTCGAGCTGTTACATATTGGTCATACTAACTATCATCATTGTTACTAATATACCACCGGGTGAACCTATATTCTATCCTGCTCTTGTGGTTTTATCATTTGTAATCATGCCATTATTCTGTTGTTTGCTACTTATGAATTTAAAATAATTCTAATTTCATTTTATTATTTGTCTATGATTAGAAATTGATTATGATTATAATTTATGTTGTTCATCTTTCTGAAAATAGAAAATGTCAAACTTATCAAAGCTTGAGTTTGATGCCCTAGACGTATCGGGAACAAACTACACATCATGGGTCATGGATGTAGAAATAAATCTTGGATCATTGGGTATTCTTGAAACTTTAAAAGAAAACAATACTTGTTTTGATCAAGATAAATTAAAATCAATTGCTTTTATTCGCAAACATATTGATATCACCTTAAAACATATGTATCTCACTATCAAAGATCCACATGTTTTATGGGAAAGTATCAAGAGTAGATTCGATAATCAAAAGAAAATATTACTCCCAGCTGCGAGGGAAGAATGGAGAAATCTAAGGTTCCAAGACTTTAAAAAGGTAAGTGAATACAGCTCGGCCATGTTCAAGATCCGTTCAAAGCTTCAATTCTGTGGTCAATAAATAAGTGATGCTGATATTGTCATACCCCGTCCAAATTCTTCCTGAACGAATACAATAACATTTGGTACCATTGCGATGAACGGACCTCTATATGCCCTGAACGACTCCATGTAATATCTTTAAAATGAGCAAATGCACAGCGGAAGATTTCTTTCATACCTGAGAATAAACATGCTTTAAAGTGTCAACCAAAAGGTTGGTGAGTTCATTAGTTTAACATAAATAATCATTTCATAATTTTAATAGACCACAAGATTTCATATTTCCATTTCTCATAAACATACGTCCCATGCATAGAGATAAAAATATCATTCATATGGATTGAACACCTGGTAACCGACATTCACAATATACATATAAGAATATCCCCATCATTCCGGGATCCTCCTTCGGACATGATATAAATTTCGAAGTACTAAAGCATTCGGTACTTTGGATGGGGCTTGTTGGGCCCGATAGATCTATCTTTAGAGTTCGCGTCAATTAGGGTGTCTGTTCCCTAATTCTTAGATTACCAGACTTAATAAAAAGGGGCATATTCGATTTCGATCATTCAACCATATAATGTAGTTTCAATTACTTGTGTCTATTTCGTAAAACAGTTATAAAAACATCGCATGTATTCTCAGCCCAAAAATATAAAGGGTAAAAAGGCAATGAAAACTCACGCATATAAATATTGTAAAACAGTTAATAAAGCATTTGCATGTATTCTCAGGCCAAAAATGTAAAGAGTAAAAAGGGCGAATGAAACTCACGCATATAAATATTGTAAAACAGTTAATAAAGCATTTGCATGTATTCTCAGGCTAAAAATGTAAAGAGTAAAAAGGGCGAATGAAACTCACGCATATAAATATTGTAAAACAGTTAATAAAGCATTTGCATGTATTCTCAGGCCAAAAATGTAAAGAGTAAAAAGGGCGAATGAAACTCACCATACTGTATTTTGTAGTAAAAATACATATGACGTCATTGAACAAAAGTAGGATTGGGCTCGGATTCACGAACCTAGCTCGGATTCACGAACCTATATCATTTGTATATGCATTAATACATATACTTGTAATCGAATTTATATATCTTTAGTTTATTATTAAGATTAATATATATATATATATATATATATATATATATATATATATATATATATATATATATATATATATATATATATTATAATGTTCATTTGATTTATAGTTTAATTAACGTTATATCAATATAGATGACATTATATTAGTTAAAATGTAATATTAGTATACTTAGGTAATAAATATATTCTTATAAAATTTTCTTTTGTTTGAAAAATATTTATTATAATAGTACTAGAATAAGGGTATTAATAGTTATGATACTAATAATAATAATATTAGAAATGATAATACTATTAGTGTTTGTAAATGATAATACTAATAATAATAAAAATGATAATATCGTAATTTACATTAATGAACTTAACGCTATCAATCATATTAATAACTAACAAAAGGACCATATCTAATAATAATAATAATAATAATAATAATAATAATAATAATAATAATAATAATAATAATAATAATAATAATAATAATAATAATAATAATAATAATAATAATAATAATAATAGTAAATACTACCTTAAGAGTATAAGCTTCCAACAAAAATTAGACTGTCTCAGTACGAGCTCGAACCCATGACCTCTCGTACACTCGCTACACCCTCCACCACTCGTCTGCTTATGTTTTTCCTGTATTTAATTGTAACCCAAACATACTTAAACCGTTCCTTCTGTTTCTATTTCTTCTTCTTCTTCTTTTATAGAAAAAAATATGTCACAGACCAGGATTGAACCTGTGACCCCTTGCTTAAACACCAACACTCTATACCATTGCACCACTAGTTACCATCTTGAATTATCCCCACTTTTATTTAATTTAACCTATTTTTTTTTATCATTTTAAAGTAAAAGAAATAGGAGCATGTAATGGGTTCTAGTCGAAAGGTAACAGGAAATAACAAGATCACATAATCGTTGTTTAAACTTCATCATCCTTGTTGCTATCATCATCAAACACCATCGGCTATCATTATCAACATCATGATCATTAACATGATCATAGCATCATCATCACCGTGACCTTTATCATTATTATCTCATCATCATCATTAACTCGTTAACTTTACCTCCTTCGTCATCGTTATCGTTTATTACCTCACCATATCATCATCATCATCTTATTGACTTCATCATCATCATGATCATGTATGGTCATCATCATTGATATCATACATAATCATCGTTTTTCATATTCTATCTTCATCCATCATCACTTATCTCATCCTTACATCATCCTCCATTAACCTAAATATTACTTTGTAGGAATAAACAATTCATTATGATATTAACATGTTCCACTATGTCGGCCATGGTTGTCACACAAGCACCACTTGTCTCAAACTTTTATAAAGCCTTTTTATAAAAGACTTCAATACATTAAAAGTTTTAATCTGCGTATATATAATGCTCGATTCATCATCATCATTTTTATTTAACAAGCATACCACCATCATTCATTCATCTTTTTCATTCAATCGATCCGAAGTGAGTTGTTGTAGTGAGTTTAAGATGGTGGTGGTGATCATTTTTAAATCAAAAACAGAAACGAGATAGCAGTTATCATTAATAACGTGCAAATAGTTGTGGTGTGGTGGTTAGCGACTTTTGAAACAGAAATAGAGTGCAGGTGAAAGTTGCTTACGGTTGTTGCGGTGATGAAATAGTGGCTCGTTTGGTGATATGGATTTCAAGGTGGTTGATGATCAAAGAAAAAACAGAAGAACGAGGGAGTTATAATTAAGTTAATGGTTGTGGGTTAATGGGTGTCATGGTTGTTAGATGGCTAGTTGACAACAACAACAACAAAAAAAAAAATATGAGAGTGGTGTTCGACAAAGAGGAAAAGACGGGAACGAAAGGGAGCACTGGTTGTAAAGGTAAATGGGTTCAATATTAATAGTTTACCCTTTAGTTCATGTGAGGTGTGTATTTTGATTCTTGATTACTAGCGAGAACAGTACTAATAAATGGGTGAGGATTCTGGTTTGAACACCTAATGATATTATGTGGTATTATGGAGTTAATAAAGGTGATTGATCAGTTTTGTTAGCATTGAGAATTTTATGCCATCGGGTACAATCTTACAGACAGGAAGAACAGATGAAATAGTAATTGATGTTGATACACAACAGAAATCAATACCTTAACAGTTTAAGAATCATCAGAAGATTTTGGCAGGAAGCAGTATAATTGATGGAATAATATAAAGCTCGATTGATTTTTAACAAATTGTATGATCGATTATGATGTATAACCATTTAGGAGTAAGAAACAAAAGTTACTTACCTTTAGATTGCAACAAGAAACAGAATTCGATCCAATTTTCCTTTATACGTATTTATTTATAGATATAAATATAAATATATATATTTTTAATAATTAAAATACTAAAAATAACAATATAATCTATAAAATATATAATATATTAAATAATAATACTATTAATATTAATAATAATTATCATACTAATAATAATATTAATAGTAATAATGATAACAATAATTGTTAGTAAAAACGTTATTAATGATAATATTAAATTATATTACTTTTATAATAATAATATTGATAATAATAATAATGATTCTAATTGATAATATCAAATAATAATACAATTATTAACATGTTACATGTTTTAATAATACAAATAATAATATTAATAACAATGAAAGTAATAATATTAATATTGCTATAACAATTTATACATACCAACTCTCATACATATATATACCTATATATTAAATTAATACTATTAGTAATACTGATATCAACATTAATAACGAAAGTAATATAACACTATATTTTTAACTCGTAATTAAATTTAATATAATAATAATATTACATTTTAGTAATGATGTATACCTATAATAACACATTTGAACATTTAATATTTATATATTTTAGATATATTACAACATACACATAATGTTACTTGTGTACTGAATTCATATATGTATTTATATATTTATTTTAATAACATCTTATTTATTTTGTAAATTACTTTACATGTTTAAATCAATTTGATTAAATGGTATTATATTAATTCAATTTAATATTTATACTTATATTTATATTTACATATATTTTTATTTACTTATTTATTTACACATAATTGTTCGTGAATCGTCGGGAACAGTTAAAGGTCAATTGAATATATATATATATATATATATATATATATATATATATATATATATATATATATATATAACAGTTCAAAATTTTTGAGACTCAACATCACAGACTTTGCGTATCGTGTCGAAATCATATAAAGATTAAGTTTAAATTTGGTCAGAAATTCCCGGGTCGTCACAGATATGATGGAAAAAACTTTCTCCACAATGCATTCTGCAAACATTACTATACAAGAAAATTTAAGATTGCAGAATTACAAAACTTTTTCCAAACTTCAAACTTATCTCTTAGTTGCTGAAGTGAATAAAGAATTACTGATGAAGAATCAAGAATCTCGTCCTACGGGTGTGCTAGTATTCCCTGAAGCTAATGCTATTAACAATAATAATAAAAAAAATAAATGCACCTGGACGAGGACGTGGGCGAGGTCGTGGTCATATTGGCCAAAACCATCATCATAGAAATTACCGTAACAATAATAAAAATCATAACTATGTTCGAAATCACCCATATGGTAATGGTCGTGGTGGTGGTCGTGGTCGTAATGGTTACGGTGGTCGTGATCGTGGACAAAGAAATAATAATCCACATAATTATAAATTTCAACCACCATACAATCCCACAAATCATAATGTTAAAGGAAGCTCTTCAAAGAATATTGAAGATTCTTGTTATCGATGTGGTAAAATTGGACATTGGTCTAAAAACTGTCGAACAAATCAATATTCTGTTAATCAATATCAGAAATCCCTAAAAGGAAAAGGAAAAGAGGTAAACCTTGTGGATGACCTTGATACAAAAGTCACTGAGCCAACAAGTGACTACTTTAATGAATAAATTTCCTATTATATGTCCATATCAAATAAATGGATGTAGATTTGCGATCTATACCATATCTACTTTACTATATGTTTCCTTATTATGTATTTTCGTTTATAACATATTTTTGAATGTAATATATTGATGAATTATGTACTCATTATTTGTTTCTCATATTTTGAAGTTCATGATGTACACTACTGGAGTGCAAAATCAGTCAAATGGTGATGATCTTTGTATTGCAGACAGTGGTACCACACACACTATACTCAAATCTAAAAAATATTTCACCAATTTTAAAGCAACAGAAGGAACGGTACATACTATATCAGGTCCTGCGGATTTAATAAAAGGAATGGGAAAGGCAAAATTCATGTTACCAAATGGCACAAATTTTCTGATAAAAAATGCCTTATTTTCTCCCATGTCAAAGAGAAATTTGTTAAGCTTCTCTGACATATACCAAAATGGATATGATTATCAGTCAGTGACTACAGAAAATGATAAATATTTAAGTATCACTGACAAGAAGCATGTGATTGAAAAACTACCAAGACTTAGTTCTGGTTTACATTATACATATATAAATGTACCAGAAACACACATGATAGTTAATGAAAAGGCATGTGATCCTGTAATGATAAATCTGTGGCATGAAAGATTAGGCCAGCCAGGATCAACAATGATGAAAAGAATAATTCAAAATACACATGGACATCCATTGACGGATCAAAAGATCCCTCATGATGCAATTATCCCATGTACATCATGCTCACTTGGAAAATTGATAATAAGACCATCACCTCTTAAGGTTGAAAAAGAATTACCAATGTTTCTTGAAAGAATTCAAGGTGATATATGTGGACCAATTCATCCACCAAGTGGACCATTTAGATATTTCATGGTCCTAATAGACGCATCTAGTAGATGGTCTCATGTTTGTCTATTATCAAGTTGAAACATGGCATTTGCAAAATTTCTTGCTCAAATTATTAAATTGAGAGCACATTTCCGTGATTATACTATTAAAAGGGTGAGATTGGATAATGCTGGTGAGTTTACATCTCAAGCATTTAATGATTTTTGCATGTCTATTGGGAATGTTGTTGAACATCCTGTTGCTCATGTACATACACAAAATGGTTTAAATCACTAATTAAACGATTGCAGTTAATAGCTAGACCATTGATAATGAGAATAAAACTCTCAGTATCTGTATGGGGTCATGCAATTTTACATGCTGCATCATTAATTCACATTAGACCAAGTGCAAGTCATACATATTCTCCCTTGCAACTTGCTTTTGCCCATCAGCCAAATATTTTCCACCTTAGAACATTTGGTTGTGCGGTTTATGTTCCTATCGCACCACCACAGCGCACTAAAATGGGTCCTCAAAGAAGGATGAGAATATATGTTGGATATGAAACATCTTCAATTATAAGATATATTGAACCCATGACGGGTGATGTTTTTACAATACGTTTTGCTGATTGTCACTTTAATGAAACATTGTTCTCTAGATTAGGGGGAGAAATAAGAAATAAAGAAAATGATGTTTCATGGTGTGAACCTCAATTAATGTATCTTGATTCTCGCACAAAAGAATGCGAGACCGAAGTTCAAAAAATCATGCATATGCAAGAACTTGCGAATAAATTGCCTGATGCATTTACAGATACAAAAAGAGTGACTAAATCATATATACTAGCAGCAAATGCTCTAGCTCGAATTGAAATTCCAAAAGCTGGCAATAATGTCGCTCTTGGGTCTTTGCCACGCCAGAAACGTGGAAGACCAATTGCTTCCAAAGATAAAAATTCTCGAAAAAGAAAATCAGCTGATAATGAGGTAAAAGAAAGTGTTCAAGAAGAACCACAAATCAATACTCCTTCTGCAGAGGAGATTGATAATGTCAATACGGAATTTTCAATCAATTATGCACATTCAAAAATATTATGGAACCGAAATGAAATGAAAAATCTAGATGAGATATTTTCATATAATGTTGCATATGACATCATGAATGATGATGATGATCCTGAACCAAAATCTGTCATGGAATGTCAAAGTAGACATGATTGGGATCATTGAAAAGGAGCAATACGAGCTGAATTTGAATCGCTCAATAAAAGAAAAGTTTTCGGATCTATCATTCTCACACCTAAAGATATGAAACTGTGGGATATAGATGGGTTTTTGTACGAAAAAGAAATGAGAAAAATAAAGTTACAAGGTATAAAGCTAGACTTGTAGCTCAAGGTTTTTCCCAAAGACCAGAAATTGATTATGAGGAAACTTATTCTCCTGTTATGGATGCAATTACTTTTAGATACTTAATTAGCCTGGCAGTTTCTAAAAATTTAGAAATGCATCTCATTGATGTTGTGACTGCTTATCTATATGGATCACTTGATAGTGATATATATATATATATATATATATATATATATATATATATATATATATATATATATATATATATATATATATATATATATATATATATATATATATATGAAGATACCTGAAGGATTTAAGGTATCAGAAGCAACCAATGCAAAACCCAAAGAAATGTACTCAATCAAGTTACAAAGGTCTTTATATGGGTTGAAACAATCGGGTCGCATGTGGTATAAACGATTAAGTGATTACTTGATAAGCAAAGGGTATACCAATAATCTTATCTGCCCATGTGTATTCATTAAGAAAACAACATCCGGATATGTGATCATAGCCGTTTATGTAGATGATCTTAACATCATAGGTACAAATAAAGAGATCCATGAAGCCATTCAACTTCTAAAGAAAGAATTTGAAATGAAAGATCTCTGAAAAACCAAGTATTGCCTTGGTTTGCAGATTGAGCATATGCCTAATGGTTTACTTGTACATCAAACAACTTATACGGAAAAGATTTTAAAACGTTTCAATATGAACAATGCAAAACCATTAAGTACTCCTATGGTTGTTAGATCACTTAATATTGACACTGATCCATTTCGTCCCTGTAAAGATCATGAAGATATCCTGGGACCAGAAGTACCATATCTTAGTGCAATTGGAGCTCTTATGTATCTTACAAATAGTACAAGACCTGACATTTCTTTTGCAGTTAATTTGTTGGTAAGATTCAGCTCAGCTCCTACCAAAAGACATTGGAATGGGATCAAACACATTTTTCGATACCTTCGAGGAACTAATGATTTAGGATTATTTTATTCTAATGAATCAAAACAAGATTTAGTTGGTTATGCAGATGCAGGTTACTTATCTGATCCACATAAAGCTAAATCTCAAAATGGATATGTATTCCTAAATGGAGGTACTGCAATATCATGGCGTTCTCAAAAACAAACACTTGTTGCAACATCATCAAATCATGCCGAAGTAATTGCATTACATGAAGCTACTCGGGAATGTTTTTGGTTGAGATCAATGACACAACTCATTACTGATTCTTGTGGACTAGAACACGATAAAAGTCCAACAACTATCTATGAAGATAATGTAGCTTGCATAGCACAGATAAAAGAAGGGTATATCAAAAGTGACCGAACAAAATACATACCTCCTAGATTCTTCTCATACACTCAAAATCTCATTAAGGGTAACCAGATTGAAATGAGATATGTTCAATCTAGCAAAAACTCTGCTGATCTTTTCACGAAAGCATTTTCAACTGCTATTTTCAGAACACACATTCACAATATCGGCATGAGGCATGTTCAAAAGATGTAACAGCTGAGGCGATGCCTACTTGAGGGGGAGTCAACTCTATACTGCAATCTTTTTCCCTTAGCTAAAGTTTTTTCCCACTGGATTTTCTTTAGCAAGGTTTTTAACGATGTAGTAACTTACCGTTGATCTCCAACAAAACAAAATTGCTATCCAAGGGGGAGTGTTACGAAAATTACATGCAATGTATAGACAATTTTGTTGAACAAATATAGTCAAATATGGATGCTATATATATTAATATTCAAATATTGTACAGTAAAAATTATGTAGTATATATGTGTGTGTGGTGCAGAGATAAGATTCATAATATAATTCTCACATATACTTCTTGATATAATATACATATTTCATATTCACTCTTTTCTTTAATTAGTATTCTATAGCCAAAAATCAGACCACTAAAGGTAGTTATAAGCCTACTGAATTATAACAATACAGGCACACTTCTTCTCATAGCTTAATTCATACTACAAACAATCCATTTATGTTTATAACTCATTCCTATAATTTGTCATGTAGGAAAAATGATAAAGGGATTTTCTTTTGAGATAGAATTCATCCATAATCCCTCATCTCTACATAATGCCACGAATCTCACATACTTGATCGGTTCCTACATAGAATAAGTGACGTAAAACTAATTACACTTCAGTTGTAATATGAGTTACCAGATAGAGAATCGTCATCCGATACAATAAACTACTCAAAGACCTTTGCATTAACTCAAAAAGTAAAACCCCTTTGTGAGTGATACTGATTAACTAGTCAACAAGTACGGTTATTGTGGAGCTTATTAGTGCTTCGTAATGAGACATATCATCATCATAAGTTTGATTCTAAAAGACCAAAAGTATTTATTTATATATAAACAAAATCTGCAGTAGCAATATATTTTTTTCAATTTATTTTTTTGAAAGGCTAAAAGTAGCAATGTATTTAAGCATAAGAAATGTGGATAAATCATCATACATGCATGGGTGTAGATTAAAGGAACTCCATATATGGACCATGAATTAAATTGCAAATATTTGATCATAACCAACAGAAATGAAAATGACTTTCAAGTAAATTACAGCAAGACCAACGAATCGAATAACCGAAATTACAGAATGAATGCATGAATTCTGATATAACACCAAGTTCTTTACATTCATTATTATGAATCTCAACACTAACACAACCTAAATTAGAAGTTAATTAACAAGCATTTGATACATTGAAATGATTATTAACCACAAACTCGGAGATAGCTACATTTAACTACCTTTTATATATGTAATATATAGTCTCTGAATTTTCAAAAGATTATATGTTTAATCTAACACACAAACATTTATATATGTATATATCAGTATAATCTTGTTAGCTACCCAAATGAAGAGCTTCTTCCTTGTGGAGACATATTTGAGTTACTATTAGTAGAAAGTGTGGCCCTCATGTTATCCATCGAACTATTCGACGACAATGGTGGTCTTCTTGGAGACGTTCGCTCCAACTTCTTTTGATGATCTAACGGTCCTAAACCAAGATGATGTTGATGTTGATGATGATCGATATTTCCTAAAGTTAATGGCTTTGTTTCAAAAAGATGCGCTTGGACAGACGAATCAAGATCGCAACCGTCTCCTGCTCCTTCAGAACTATTGCTAGATAGTACTCCAATATGATGTTGATGATGATGATGTTGATGTTCAGATGGACGATGATGATCATCTTGAAGATGAAGTTCATCGTCTGACCACATTAAGGGGCTCTTTCGGGCTGCAGCAGTACCTGTGCTATATCCAACTCACATGAATTAAAATCAGATAATTATTCAAGTTGAAGCGCTTTAAAAAGATATGGGAACATTAAAATAAACGGATAATCGTTTTAATCTTTAGGTTTTTACTTAGATGTACGTGAACCATCCGAGACCTCTTGTGAGGATATATATCAGGGTTAGGATTAGGGTGTGCATGTTTCGGAAAAAACCAAGGAACCGAACCGAAAATAAGGAACCGAGCGATCCCTAACTGAACCGAGCTATTTTGGTCGGTCCTCGGTTCACATTTTGTCAGATTTACGATCTTCGGTCCGGGCGGACCGGATCGAACCCGAAAATAACACCAAAAAATAAGTGAACCGAACTGGATCAAACCGAAAATATTTGGTCCGGTCCTCGATCCGACTATCTACTACAAATTGGGACTTGGAACATAATAGAACCGAATTAGTTTGGTTTGGTTCTGTACTATGTACACCCCACCCAGATATATGTAATTAAGATCATAATTTAGGGATGAAGAAGAGCACCACCTGGTGCTGCAACGGCGGGCGGTGATGGAGATGGTGAAGTGCCATAAAGATTAAGGTCTTGAAAAGAAGGAAAATTGAGGGACCCAAAATCCTTGATAGCTGATGTCACTTGGTCACCAGGAAGCATCATCATATGGCCTCCTCTATGTCCTTGTGGTGCTTGATCAAGATGATTATTAGTATTACTTGTACTTGCATTAATGTTCATACCCATATTCATATTCATTCCAATTCCAATTCCAATTCCTGCACCAATCACTTTATTACCATTAATACTATTATGATTGTAACCAGCAGCAGCAGCCATGCTTTGATCTCCAGCTAGGGTTTGGCAAGCTTTTTCGAGTATCGTTTGCATGTATTTTCCTTGTGCTTCTATCCTTAATTGCAGATGCCTTTGCACCTGAACAATATAATACCATAAATGAAAATTTGTACTACTTAATTTTCATGTTAACTTTACACAAGAGGGAAAAGGGTATATATATATATATATATATATATATATATATATATATATATATATATATATATATATATATATGTATATGTACCTCTAATTGTTCATGAAGTCTTCGTTGTACCTCGATTTGCATCCTAATTACACCACGATTTCGACATTAAGCTACTACTATATATTGATTTCCTTTTATAAACTGTAAACATATATAGGACTAAAGTGATTAATACTTACTCGTTCATACTTCGGCCCATCATTCCAGAAGAGGATGCATTACTGTTTCTTTGAAGTTCTAATGCCGAAGCTGGGATAAACATTCATTAATAAAGTTAAACTACTAATATAAACATGGATTATCGATTATGAACACGCACGCCCACACACATGATCGAGTACATAAATTAATAAATACTCACCTCTTTCGCTATCTTTTATGGAATGATCATTAAATTCCTTGTGAGGTTGTTTTCCAAGCCTGAATTTCTGTTAACAAAAAATTCCAAATTAAGAATAAGAGAGTAGCATAAATTAACCTTTGAACTATATATGTATGCATATATAATTATATACAATGAGAAAACTTGAAGCGTAAGTTAAGTTGAGATACCTGAAGATGGCTCTTAAGATGGTAAAGAGTAAGACCCTTTACACCCATGACTCTCATGATTGTCTTTGGTGTTGCCTCTACATATTTTATAAAAAAAAGAAACATATAAATCTTGGTTAGATAAAACACACACAGACACACACACACAAACTTCATGGATATATACTAGATCTAGGCTAGATGAGTCTTTAAAATATATCTAGGTTAGATGGCACACACACGTGCATATATCTATGAGTTGTTGAGTTGTTGCTATACAAATACAATGATTTAGAAAAAAGACATCCATATTCAATCAACAATCATGTATTGAAGACTATATAGATCTTGATCATATGACACATACATATACATATAAATGCATATTTATTTACATATATAGACAAAATACTAACTATGACATACCTCAAACACAAGACTAGATCTTTGTTAAATGATAACAACATATGCATGTATACTAAATCTAAGATGGGATGTAGATATAAAAGATATGAAATTAGATAGATTCTTGTAAATTAATATAGCTAGTTTCTTCTTAGCATGTTTTTATAAAATCTCCGTTGTTTAAAAGATTTACAAAACGAAAATCCAAAATTTAAATGAGATGTAAGTTAATAAGCATACTATCAGGTCCTCCAAGCTGAGCAACAGCATCAACGAATCGTTCATGGAGCTCGACTGTCCACCTGAGTCGCGGTTTGGGGTCAGTGGTGAGGACAAGGCCCGAGTCACCTTGTATGGTTCCAGGACCAGCAGTGGTATGGTTAGTAGCACCAACACCACACATGTTGGACCTATCATGATGATGATTATGATGATGATGATTATGGTTGTGGTGAAGTGAATTCATAGCAGTTGTAGAACCAGTAGCTGCTGCTTTCTTTGAATGGAACATTATAATTATATTATATTCTCTTGTTAATTAATCACTCTTTTTTTTTTTTCTGTGTGTGTAAGAGAAAATATTGAGAGATTCAAGAAGAACAAATGCGATATGCAAATAGGGGAAGAAGAATAGGGTTCCTCTTTTAAAGATGGGAAACCCTTTTTTGTGACTATATTAATATTGATTTGTGGTATAAAATAGCCTCAACTGGAAGCTAACTTTGTTGGCTATAATACTTTAATTAATTAATTTAATAATTTAAGTATACTGTTCAAGATAGTTCTATTACGATTTACATGGTGTTGTAATTTGATTTTAACCACAGCATAAAAAGAGTGGGAAAAAGAATAAAGAATGAAAAGTAAGAATCTTTAGTAATCTATGCGTGTATATTGTATATATCACTTGAAGTAGTGTATATTTACATAGGATTCGATCGATAAACTAACATGTCATTTCAAAATGGAAATTTCGTTCCACTTGAATTCATGAGGTTTTCTGATAATTAACTTCTAAATCAAATTAAACTATACTATATATATAAATATATAATTAAGAATTATTTTCCTTATATACTTGGACAAACTAATAATTATAATTTCCTAAACTCATATGAGAATATTTTACTATTATATGCACGATAATTAAGAGTCGATAACGATCACATAATAATGCAGGGTCGATAACAATCACATAATAATGCAGTTAAACTGCGTGCTCATAGTAAAAATACCTCCTCTCTCCAAAAAGATGAAATATAAACTTTGTAAACGGATAGCAAACAACAAAACATAAACCAATACATTCAATTTACAGTTATTACATTACATACAACAATATACTCTCTCCGTATCAAATCTATCGTCCAAGACAAAAAACGCGCAATCTAAGAAATAATGTTATTAATTTGTACTTTTTGTTTAATTTATAGTTTTACTGCTCACTTTTTATTTATCTTTTTATCTTGTGCATAATTTAAAAGATGAAAAAACATTAAATATTTTTCCTCATCTATTTAAAAAATGGGACAATCGAGCTAATACATCGAAAAAGAAGTAATAGACATAAAATTATGAGGGACGGACAGGTGCTGATGTAGTTGTCTATCAGTGGTAGCACGGGCTATCAGTAAAATACACAGGAAAAAAAATTTAGACTTTTAACTAGTGACACTATTGGATAGTGTAATTTTTTTTAAGTGACAACATTGAATAGTGTAATTTCTTTTTTGAGCTTTTAAGTAGTGACACCTATGACTATGATTTCTAGACCCGCCACTGAATGTGTGCAGGGGCGGATGTTGTTGTCTACCGCTGGTAGCACGAACTACCAGTAAAATACACGATCTAGTGTAAAAAATTCTAGGCTTTTAGCTAGTAATACTACTGGATAGTGTAAAATTTTATGAATGACACCGTTAAATAGTACTATTATTTTTTGAACTCTTAACTAGCTATTGATACATGTAACTATAATTCCTAGATCTCCACTAGGGGTGAGTATTTATTTAATAATAGGGACGCGCGCAGCCAGTGGCGGAACTTGACCCCGACTCGAGAGGGGGCGAAACTAATTGAAGGGAGTAAGAAACTAATCGAAGGGGGGTAAACACTAAAAAAAGCCTTATTTTTTCGTAAATTTTTTTTTTTTTTAGTGTAAATTTTTTTTTTTTCCGAAATCGGGGGGGGCGGATACCCCCTTTTGTCCCTTAAATGTTCCGCCCCTGCGCGCAGCATTTGGAGAATAACATGATGTACATTGTACTATGATTTCATCCCTTTTAGAGTAATACTTAGTTTTTTAACTGCATATATATGGCATATTCACACGTCTTTCAACACACATGAAATGTAGGAATCCACGTGAGTTAATTAGTATCATGCATCAATGTAATCGAAACCGTCATAGAAACAACTCAATTAAAGTGTTTAATTGCAAAAGAAAATAATTTGGTTCTTATCAAAAATATGCATAAATATATATGGTGAAGTTTTGAAGCGCCATTTTTCTCAAATTTTGTAAATTGGCATGCACTAACTCCAATGTGATTCAACAGAAACACAAAAGATTAAAGATGAAAAGGAGATAAGGATTGAGGAAGAAGAAGAAGGATTTGTAGATAGAAAATAGTGGAAACTAAGTTTGTTGTATATGAAAAAAGAAAGTGGTAAAGAGTAAGTGATTATGGAAGTTAGTAACTTTAAGGCTATGTGGCTCCTAACTTTGAGAATGAAACCATCATGAGATAGAATTGCATATTTTTAAAGTCATGTCAGTGGGACCCACCTTTTTCTACTAAATTAAAGTATGTAAATTTCTTCTTCTTGGAGAGGGTGTAGAGATCGAGGTATTCTTCATTCTCATTTTTTTTTTTCTTTCTTCCTTTTAATTCTTTCTACTAGTTGTAAACTTTTGTAGAATACAAGATTGTCCACCTGCCATGCATGCATGCATGTGCCTTCCCTTATATATGTCTACACGATGTCATTATTCATAAGCAGGGGCGGAAATATTAAGGGACCGAGGAGGGCAACCGCCCCCGGTGGATTTGTAATTTTTAGTGTAAAAAATTTGGATTTTTCGACTTTGCCCCGAGTGAATTTTTTTTTTTTTTTTTTTTTGCCCCAATGTCTTCGTGTTTTGCCCCCAAAGTCTTCATATTTTGCTCGAAAGCCTCCAGATTTTGCCCCAAAACCTCCATATTTTGCACAAAAAAAATCTTCAAATTTTGCCCAAAAACCTACATATTTTGCCCAAAAAAGTTACTACGTTTTTAAAAAAAAATTCGCCCCAGTGAGTAAAATTCCTGATTCCGCCACTGTTCATAAGTATTTGGTCTTGACTACGTATATACAGTTTGAATGGATCTTTATCATATACAATTAAAGTAAGTATTTTACACATATAAAGGTATCTTAAGAAATAATATAATTCGTAAATAATATGATAGATCTATCAAAATTAGATGTGAAAATATAATCTCCCAAATCAAATTTCAAAATGAATGCAATAAAGAGAGTGTAAATAGATTACGTAAAACCTATTAATTATTATGCTTGTATTTATAAGTATACATCTGACATTAGTCAAAAAATAAAATAATATAGTCCTATAAGACCAAATTCAAACATGACATTATTATTATTATTATTATTATTATTATTGTTATTATTATTATTGTTATTATTATTATTATTATTACTACTATTATTATTATTATTCGATAATATAATCATTTTTATAAATAACACTATTATTAAAATCAAAACACACTTAAATTGATAAAAATAAAACGACTACAATTTATTAAAAGTCCTAAAAAATTAAAAATTACAATAACTAAAAATCCTAATACAATTACTACTCTATTAAGCTCCTAAAACTTAAATCGTACGATTTAAAGAAAAAACAACAAGTTTCTTATACGGATTCGGAATCCGTATAAAAACAACCATCAGTATCATAAGCAGGTTGTTCCAAATACAGAGAAATTCGATTTGAACGGAATGCGAGAGTTTCTTTTATATCGTACCATTGATCGTCGGTATGAAGGTAGAGAGCGAACAATTCCGGAATACAGTCGTTGTCATAATATAACACGTTTGTGTGTTAAAACGGTACATTTTGTTTCAAAATTTCAAACAAGTCTTTTAAACAAAAGTCTCGAATATCAATGTCTTCAAACAAAACTTTTGAACCAAGTTTGTAAGCGTAAAGTTTGGATTCATAGTCGAATTCACTGTCGTAAAAAACATTGAATGAGACGATCATCGGGGGAATTATCAACATTTTTGAAAATGTGTGTGAAGTGTGTGTAAATATGTTTTGTTTTTATGTTGAAAGTGTTTTATGTTTCGTATATGATTTGTGTTTTGTAAATATGTTTTGTGTTTGTATATATAGGTGAAAAGTAAAATATATCCGTTGACAGCCCAAACGGTCACTTACACACTAGTAACTCTCGCCCTGCATTAAGTTATACGAAGCAATTCTTCAGCACGAAATGGTTTGAGCTTTGGAGAGCGGACCATTGCCACCAAAGCCTTAGGTTCGTAGCTTGAGCACGGGTGAGGGCGGGATGCGTTGGGAATGGTCTAACAACAAATATTTTATATTGTCTGTACCAAATAATTCAACAGGGCGTAAGCAAGAATGATATAAGAAAGTACATAAAGATTGCACTAAACGTCCTTCTATTCATCTTCATTTCCATTATCATCTTAATTAAAAAAGGAAAAACCTTAATTTGTTCACCATTCCCATTATCATCTTCAATTTTTTCATTTTCATTATTATTAATTAATACTAGAGGGGGTGAATAGTTACTTAATATGATTTTTAAAACTTTTTCGATGATTAACAAGATTTGAACAATCCTATATCAACTTAATCAACTCAAACTCAATGTGTGATGTTTATGTTTGAAGTAATGCGGAAAGTAAAGTAAAGAACATAAACACAAGGATTTATAGTGGTTCAGGTGGATGTTAACTAATTCACCTTAATCCACTATTCGATTCACTAATCGGGAGTTTTGCTTCACTAAGCCTTTTCTTCAAATCCGGTGGAGATCCGATTTACAAGTCTTCTACTCCTTTATAGACAACAAACCGAATCTTTCTATCCATTTGAAAGATTACCTCTAACTTAGATCAACTTGTCTTCACCTTGGACAAGTATTAATCTCCAATGGAATTAATCAACTTCCTAGTTCCCTTTAAGGAAGAAGATAACTAAGCTAGCTTATGCTTCTAGTTACAAAGTACAAGACTCAACCTTTCTAGTGATGAAAATCCTAAGACAATTCAAAGGATAATACAACACTAAGTAAACTCACAAAGATAGTAATTTGATAGTAAGTTTACAACTCTTCTACAATCTATGAGATCATAGAACTTCTCTTGCTAATCACAAATATATATATATATATATATATATATATATATATATATATATATATATATATATATATATATATATATATGAATTATGATATTCAGATTCTCTAATGAATTTGAGTTGAAGCATGCAAGAGGGTCAAATCTTCAAAGCTCTCAAAGTCTTGATATTTATAGGGAGAGAGAAATAAAACTAGTCTGCTGCGGCTCAGCTCACGATCGATCGTGAGTCGACCGCACGTTGTCAGGTCACTTTCATCTAGCCGTTGTATGGCTGTTTAAAACTTTGAATCCATTTAAACCTGGTTCTTCTGGCCTCTTTACTTCATTTAATACCTGCGAAAGATATTCAACTTCCTATACAAGTACTATATGCATTAAGTGTATGATTCTCCTTGGTTGTATCCTTTTGATAGTGACTTGTCATAACTAAAGAGGGAACTCCAACATTCTTAAATACAAGTCTTGATAACCAATTGAAGTAATCTTAGATTTGTCATAATCTGTTGTTTGTTTTTAACACACTTGCTTAACCTATTGGTTGGTCAACATGTCATTGATAACAATAATCTAATTAATCACTAAGCATTTTATTATTCATGTTCAAGCTTACACATGGATTAATTAGATGTGTTAATGATGTCTTACCTAGTGAAACATATAAGTTCAATTAAGCATGTTGCAAAACATCATGTTAATAAAGACTAAACCATTATTAGACATGTTACTAAACTTAGACATGTCTCTTTTGATATTTCAATAAGTGTGTTAATACTTCTTTAAGCACTTAAGACTTTCTAATCATATCAATTGTTATCAACCAAGTTATACTTAATGCATTTGGGTAGGGTAAGCATACATTTGTAATTTCCTAACCTATGACTTATAGCAAGACAAAGTTCATACATAGACATATATTAAGTAACTACTAGCAAGTTGGCATTTAGCACATAGTCAAATAATACTCATGTATTAGTAGCAAGTAGTTAAGTAATACTTATGTAATGACTAGTAAGAGATCACTAATTAATCTAGGATTACACATATAGTGATGACATAGCATTGTATCAAGGCTGTAAGTAACTAGAGGGGGTGAATAGTTACTTGATACGTTTTTAACACTTTTTCGATTGATCACCAAATTCGATTAACTATGATCAACCAACTCAACTCAAACTTGATGTGTGTGGTGTGTAAGTTCAAAATGATGAATAAAGTAATGTAAAGAACATAGACACAAGGATTTATAGTGGTTCGGGTGGATGTTAACTAATCCACCTCAATCCACTCCCCGATTACACTAATCGGGATTTCTTGTTTCACTAAGCACTTTTCTCCAAACCCGATGGAGATCCGATTTACAATTCTTCAACTTCTTTGGTAGACAACAAACCTAATATTTCTATCCCTTTGAAAGATTGACTCCAACCTAGATCAACTTGTCTTCACATTGGACAAGTATTAATCTCCAAATAAGATTAATCAACTTCCTAAGTCCCTTTAAGGAAGTAGATCACTAAGCTAGCCTATGCTTCTACTAATTGAAGTTACAAGACTTATACATTTTTTTATGATGATCCTAAGACAATACTAGGACATACATTACACTAAGTAAACTCACAAGATAAATGATTTTTATTAGTAAGTTTACAACAACCAAATTCTATATTTATAAGATCATAGAATCTTCTCTTGCTTGATCACATTTTAGTAGTAATTAGAGCCCTTGTGATCTCTGGAAATAAGCTTTTGAAATATGCAAGAGGGTCAACTTCAAATGCTCTTCAATGCTTGCCTTTTATAGTGAGATTCAAAAAATAATCGTTGTCACACGGTTGCCAGCACGGTCGACCATGGTTTGACAGCGCGTGTTTCAGTCCAAAATATGTATCCGTTGTATAGCCGTTTGACTCAGATTTGAACACCACATTTTGGAACCTTTACTCCATCTAGCACCTGCAAAAGAAACCCAACATCCTATACAAGTACTATATGCATTAAGTGTGTGGGATTTAGTCTTATTGAGTGAAAGTGACGTAACACTCCAATAGTGGTAAACCCAACATTCTTGGAGAAGTGTCTTGATTGATATTTTGGGAAATCTCAGTTTGGTTAAGACTTAGTTAGGCTCAATAATGCATTTGGTTCAATCCTAAAGACTAGTCATCATGTCATTAACTTCCTAGTTTCAATTAATCACAAGTCATATTCATTTTAAGATTTAGTGGAGATTAATTGAATGACGTCTTTCTAAAATAAACATTAAGTATGTAAAGACATCAATATTAAGTAATACTTTGACAACTAATCACAATGTGTTACTTAGGCAAGACCAAATAGATTATTGACCATTATTCCATTGTGAACCATTTTACACAATTTATTGGAGTAGACTAGTTACTTGAATCCCAGTGTTCTAACTAGTAAGAACATAGCAAGCATATTAATCAAGTTGACAAATTGATGAGTATTAAACATATTAGCAAGTAGCAAGTAATACTCACATATAGCAAGAGATAGTTATTCTAAAATCAATCATATAGATATTTGCACAACACTATAGTTTAAGCTTTTAGCAAGCTTACTTGCAATATAACATATTGCATGATTAATGTGTAAGAACACATTAATATCCAACACATGCACAAGAGAAGAGCAATCTCTAGTTGGGACTTGGTGACCATCCTAAATATATCTAAGTGTATTCTAGGATTACAAGTCTTTACAAGTTACACTTGAAAGCATTCTTCTTCATTTAGCCTTAATTAATCACTAAGTCATCTTTGATTGTAATTAATGTTCTAGTGACATTAGCTTAAGTGTGTTGGTACTTGGTGATCATACAAAGGATATCCAGATAAGTTTTAAGATCACAAGTTGTTGATTAACACTTATGTGGTATGCCTAATCTTGGTTAATTTGTCATTAAGATGTAATTAAGCGTAATTAACCAAGATTAATGTTTTTAAGACCAAAACTCAATTGAGTATGGAAAGGACATCTATTCCAAGCGTATTTAAAAAGGTTTCATGAATTATAGATGTCGGGAACTAGTCAAACTAAATTTGGTCAAAAATGGTGACAGAGAAAACTGCGGTCGCACTGCGGTTGACCGGGGTGGAAACCGTGCAACTTGTTTTCACAAAACTGCGTTGCAATTCATTCTGGGCTTCTATGGCTGGGTATGCGGTCGACCGTACCTTGACTGTGTATTTTGCTGACCTTTATTTTCATTCTTTAAGTTTTGTTTGACTTAGTCATTTGCAAGATCAAGTATGGATTAGTGATCTTGCGTGTTTTATTTTAAGATGTCGATCATCACTTATGCATATGTATGTGTCATCATCAAAATATATTCGTTGGTTAAGCATCATACTTAACTTTGTCGTTTAGTCCATTAACTAACATTCAACCAACATTCTCCCCCTTTTTGATGATGACAAACATATAAGTGATGAGGGACATTTTGCTATAAATACGCAAGTGTTAACAATAACTTGTATCCATATTTCTCCCCCTTTTTTTGAAGCAAAAAGGTTAGCTCCCCCTAGAACTATGATCCCCCTTAGAGCAAAGCTCCCCCTTAAATTGTGCATGTTGGAAAATATTTATTAAAACATAACAAGCACACATTTTATTCATAGAAAACACGAAACATAGTTATGCATATATGAAAATATGCATGGAAAATACAACAAATCATTCCTAGATTTGTTCCACATAGGGCGAGAGGTGCTTGGTTGTGATGAGCACCTTCCACAAACAAGGTTGTTCAGGAATCGTCGTAAGATTTTGTGAGTTCGGCGATTCTGACGATGGAGAATGGACATTTGAGTGGAGGATAATAGTGCAATGAACTGGTCATCTTCAACACTATCATTGGATCCTGTGACACTCCAGGCAGGTGTGTTTTCACCTTCTGTTTCTTCATTAAAAGGTCGAACCGAATCATAATTGATTGAGAGAGTGGTTAGACCAACAGGGTGAAGATCTTGAACACACAGTTGCGTGAAGAGTTTTGTTAAGTATGCTCCATACGAAAGGGAGAGTGATTCATTGTACACCAACCCACTCATCCTCTTTGCCATGAAAAATGCCATGTTGACTTGAATTCGTGTTGAAGACACCGAAGTAAAGAGGCTTCATGATAATCCTAAAAACGAACATATATTTCATAGCATTATCCCTCAAGAAAGACAAGCTTTTAGTTGCAATTGTTCTATTTACAAGTGATATTCGTTTAAATAATAAAGGTGAAGACAAAAGACAGATTCGACAATTTGAAGACGCAAACGACCAAAAAGCTCAAAAGTACAAAATACAATCAAAGTGGTTCCAATTATTGATGAGAAACGTCTCAAAATTACAAGAGTACAAGATGCGAAACGCAAAATACAAGATATTAAATTGTACGCAAGGACGTTCGAAAATCCGGAACCGGGACCAGAGTCAACTCTCAACGCTCGACGCAACGGATTAAAAATTACAAGTCTACTATGCACAAGAATAAAATATAATATTTAAATAATTATATAAATTATTTATATATTATATATTATTATATAAACCGTCGGCAGAATGCAAACAACAACATGTGGGCTGGAAAAAGTGGCCATGCGATCGCATGGCCAGGAAGGCTAAAAACCATGCGATCGCATGGCAGTAGGTGAGAGGCCACATGCCTATAAATTCGCAGTTTGGTGAACGATATATCCATCTTTTATCCATCTCTCTATCTATAAACGTATATATATATATATATATATATATATATATATATATATATATATATATATATATATATATATATATATATATATATATATATATATATATATATATATATATATATATATATATATATATTTTAATTTTAATTTTAATTTTAAATTCTAATAATAAGGGTATGTTAGCGAATGTTGTAAGAGTGTAAGTCGAAATTTTGTCCGTGTAACGCTACGCTATTTTTTCACTGTAAGTTATGGTTAATGTTATTTTTAAATTAATGTCTCGTAGCTAAGTTATTATTATGCTTATTTAATGCCGAAGTAATCGTGATGTTGGGCTAAATATTAAAATTGGGTAATTGGGCTTTGTACCATAATTGGGGTTTGGACAAAAGAATGACACTTGTGGAAATTAGACTATGGGCTATTAATGGGTTTTATATTAACTAAATGATACCTCGTTGATTTAATATATAGACTTATAATTTGACGTATTTATATATAACCACATACGCTTGACTGGGTACGGTGGGCGGGATATCTATAAATACCAATAATTATTCATTTTACCGGACACGGAACTGGATTAATAGTTAATAGACTTGTTGAAACAGGGGTGGATTACATTCAAGGGTAATTGGTGTAATTGTTAACAAAGTAGTAAAACTTTGGTTTACACGCAGTCGATAACCTGGTGTATTCATTAAACAAAGTATTAAGACCTTGTTACAATTCGAATCCCCAATTAGTTGGAATATTTGACTTCGGGAATAAGAATAATTTGACGAAGACTTCCGCATTTTATGATTATGACTGATGGACTATTATGGACAAATCCGTATAGACATATTGAATAATCCAGGACAAAGAACAATTAACCCATGGGAATAAACTAAAAATCAACACGTCAAACATTATGATTATGGAAGTTTAAATAAGCATAATTCTTTTATTTCATATTTAATTGCACTTTTAATTATCACACTTTTATTTATTGTCATTGTATTTAATTGCACTTTTAATTATCGTACTTTTTAATTATCGCACTTTTATTTTATCGCACTTTTATTTATCGCAATTTCATTATCGTTATTTAATTTACGCTTTAAATTAAGTTATATTTATTTTTAATATTTTACATTAGGTTTTAACTGCGACTAAAGTTTTAAAATCGACAAACCGGTCATTAAACGGTAAAAAAACCCCTTTTTATAATAATAATATTACTTATATATTTTTGTATTCTTACAAATATAGTTACTAAAAATATAGCGTTAAGCTTGTTTAAAAGATCCCTGTGGAATGAACCGGACTTACTAAAAACTATACTACTGTACGATTAGGTACACTGCCTATAAGTGTTGTAGCAAAGTTTAGGTATATCCATTCTATAAATAAATAAATATCTTGTGTAAAATTGTATCGTATTTAATAGTATTTCATTGTAAAAAATAATACTATTTCCTAGTACACCTAGCACACATCAAGTATTTTTGGCGCCGCTGCCGGGGAAAGATTAAACGCCGGAAGCGAAACGCTATCAAAAAAAAAAGATTTTTATTAATTTTTAGTTTACTTTTATAAAAATACGCTTTTGTAAAAATACGTTTTAAATATACAAAAATATAAAAAGAAAAACAAAATATTTATATATTTTTAATAGTTTGTTATATATATATATATATATATATATATATATATATATATAGAATTATAAAGTTTCTTTATTTTTATTTTTATTTTTAAGTTTTTATTTATTTATATCATTATTTATTAAAACAGAAAATATATATATATATATATATATATATATATATATATATATATATATATACATATATATATATATATATATATATATATATATATATATATATATATATATATATATATATATATAAAATAAAATTACTCGGCCCGTACGGTAGCAGCCCATATACTGGCCCGAAACCCTAGCCCATGCGATCGCATGAGCCCGAAGGCAAATTTTTATGCGATCGCATGAGGGTCTCTGACACGCCACAGTTGACTCCAACAGCAATCATTACGGAGTATTATTATTAATTATTATTATTAAAACCCTAATTAGGGTTTAGTATTTTATTATTAAGTTTTAGTTTTTATTAATTTGTATTATTTAGATAAATTAGTTTTAATAAATTATAAAATTAATACTTTTATAAAATAAATAATATAAAAATAATATTTTTATAAAAATTGTACTTTTTACAACTTTAAGTTTATTTTTATATTTTTGTATCTTTTTATTTGTTTTAGCGTAATATTTGTATTTTTCGCTCGTTTTTAGTTTTAATATAGTTTTTGCCATAGTTATTTTTATTTCTAGGTTATTAGGCTTTGCCGTAAAATCCCTTAAGTGCTTTTTCTTTAGACTAAGATTTAGGTGCTTTAGAATTTTGCGACACCGTTTTTATATTTTAGTACCTTTTTAAGTTTTTGCCATTTTGAGATATAGTTTTTCTTTTAAGCTTTAATATTTTTAGACGCAACTTTTAATTCTTAGTTTTTAGTTCCTTTTTAAGTTTCGACGCGCTACGTTCTTTTTATTATTTTTTCGACCATTTATTTTTTGACGTTTTTCGACGCGCTCTTTTTCTTTCTTATTTCTCACCGATCTAGTTTTTAGGACTAAGATTTTTTCTATTTCTTATCTAAAATTTCTTTAAATTTCAACGAAAAATTATTTTAAGCGGTTAAATTGATAGACATCCAAATTTTCTGCTTCGTAGTAATAGTTGGATTTGTTAGTGGCTGAGTTGTGAGCTTCCGATTTAAAGGGTTCTGGCTCCCTGCTGCATCTATTGGCTATTCGAAACGTGGGCAAAAGCAGAAAAGTCTATTAATTTGATAACTTAAATAATTTTTATTCTTTTATAACTAATAGGATATTCAGTGAATGCACCGAGCAAAACGTTCACCACCTTTTGTACGTTCACCACCTGTAACTCGATCAAGACATCTAGAAAATATTGTCGCAGTTGATTTTTCTTTAGAATCGTCATCCAGTCGTCCAAGTACTCCAATTCAAATTTTCGATAATCCATTTTTTGAACCCGACCCCACAATTGAGAATCCGGAGAATATTCAGGGACAATTCAGAGATCCTGAACCATTAATCTTTCCTCCGGAACCACCAATCATTCAAACAGAGATTGTTGAGGAACCAACCATTAAATCAGAATCCTCTAGTGATTCAGATTCAACAAATTCAATTATGGAAAATCTGGAGCCTCTAAGGATGGAAGACCGAATGCGAGCTAAACACACTGGCCAAGGTCACGCAATTACTTAACCAGACATTAATGCGCCAGATTATGAAATCAAAGGACAAATTCTACACATGGTAACTAATCAATGCCAATTTAGTGGTGCGCCGAAGGAAGATCCAAATGAACATCTTCATACCTTTAATAGGATCTGTACACTATTTAAAATCCGAGAAGTGGAGGATGAACAGATATATCTCATGTTATTTCCCTGGACTTTAAAGGGAGAAGCCAAAGATTGGTTAGAATCGTTACCTGAAGGGGCGATTGATACATGGGACGTTTTAGTTGAAAAATTTCTTAAACAATTCTTTCCGGCATCTAAAGCCGTGAGACTTCAAGGAGAAATTGTTACGTTCACACAAAAGCCAAATGAAACTCTATATGAGGCTTGGACAAGATTTGAAAAGTTATTGAGAGGATGTCCGCAACATGGTTTAGACACTTGTCAAATAGTACAAATATTCTACCAAGGATGCGACATCACTACAAGGAAAGACATCGATATAGCAGCTGGTGGTTCCATTATGAAGAAAACAGCAACTGACGCTTACAAAATTATTGATAACACTGCTTCCCACTCACATGAGTGGCATCAAGAAAAAGATATCGTTAGATCATCTAAAGCAGCTAGAGCCGATTCTAGCCATGACTTAGATTCCATTTCTGCAAAGATAGATGTTGTCGAGAGACGAATGGAAAAGATGACTAAAGATATTCACTCAATACGAATTAGTTGTGAGCAGTGTGGAGGATCACATTCAACAAAAGATTGTCTCAGTATTGAACTAACAATGGAACAAAGAGAGAATGTTTCATACATAAATCAAAGGCCTGGAAAAAATTATCAGAATAATTATCAACCGCCAAGACCAATCTACAATCAAAGCCAGAATTATAACTGAAATGTTCCATACAACAATTAACAAGGTCCAAGTAATCAACAAGTATCCAACAATACTTACAATCAGCAAAGTCCTAATTTTCAAAATAAACCACCACAAACCAATGATAAAAAGCCAAATTTAGAAGATATGATGTCAAAGCTAGTTGAATCTCAAACACAGTTTTTCACATCTCAGAAACAAACCAATGAACAAAATGCTCAAGCATTTAGAAATCAACAAGCTTCTATTCAAAATCTGGAACAAGAAGTGAGCAACCTAGCAAGGTTGATAGGTGAAAGAAAACCGGGAAGTCTACCTAGTAATACAAATGCTAACCCCCGGAATGAAACAGCTAAAGCCATTACCACAAGAAGTGGTATTACACTTAAACCACCTGAAATACCTGTAATTTCTGATGAAGCTATTCCTACTCCACAAGAACCAAAATCTGATCAAGATAAGGAAAAAGAACCGGTAGTTGAAAAGGTTAATGAAGATAACACAGTTAAGGCTAAACCTTATGTTAAACCATACCAACCACCACTTCCTTACCCGAGTAAAATGAGAAAAGAGAAACTTGAAGCCGAGCAATCCAAATTCCTGGATATGTTTAAACAGATAAATGTTAATCTTCCTTTCATTGATGTGATTTCAGGAATGCCTAGATATGCTAAATTTCTGAAAGATCTAATCACGAATAGAAAGAAAATGGAAGAACTCTCGGCTGTTACAATGAATGCTAATTGTTCTGCAGTGCTGTTGAATAAGATACCAGAAAAATTATCAGATCCAGGAAGTTTCACAATTCCATGTTTTCTGGGTAGTCTTAGTTCAATAGAAGCATTGGTAGACTTAGGTGCTAGTATAAATTTAATGCCGTATTCACTATACGCTAAACTAGACCTTGGAGAATTGAAACCAACACGAATAAGCATACAACTAGCCGATCGATCAGTAAAATATCCTAGAGGGATAATGGGGAACATGCTAGTTAAAGTTGGTACTTTAGTATTTTCAGTAGATTTTGTTATTCTGGACATGGAAGAAGATTCTCGAGTTCCTCTCATATTAGGAAGACCATTCTTAAACACGGCTAAAGCAATAATAGACGTGTTTGGTAAGAAACTGACCCTAAGTATAGAGGACGAGAGTGTTACTTTTTCTGTGGATAGAGCTATGCAACAACCGCAATCTACAGATGATACATGTTATTATATTCAAATTATAGAATCACATGCAGAATTGTTAGAAGAATTCCCATTATTACAAGGAACAGGAGAATGTTCTTTAGGAAAAGGTACTGAACTAATTGATGAAACTCAAATGTTAGCTACACTTATGGCTAATGGATATGAACCAACAACAGAAGAAATTCAAATGCTAAAAGAAGAAGACAGATATCGATATAAATCATCGATAGAGGAACCACCGACATTAGAATTAAAGCCACTTCCAGACCATTTAGAATATGCTTATTTACATGGTGAGTCTGAATTACCTGTAATAATATCGTCTTCTCTTACTGAAAATGAAAAATCTCAACTCATTTCTGTGCTAAAAGCTCATAAACCAGCCATTGCATGGAAAATTCATGATATTAAAGGAATAAGTCCTTCGTATTGCACACATAAAATCCTTATGGAAGAAGGTCATAAAACATATGTGCAACGCCAACGAATACTAAATCCTAATATGCAAGATGTTGTTAAGAAAGAAATTATTAAACTGCTTGATGCAGGTTTAATTTATCCAATCTCTGATAGTCCATGGGTAAGACCAGTTCAATGCGTACCTAAGAAGGGTGGCATGACTGTTATCACAAATGAGAAAAATGAGCATATTCCTACTAGGACTGTAACAGGATGGCGTGTTTGTATTGATTATAGAAAATTAAATGACGCCACCAGAAAAGATCACTTTCCCTTACCTGTCATTGATCAAATGTTGGAATGATTAGCCGGAAATAGTTACTATTGTTTTCTTGATGGTTTTTCCGGATATTTTCAAATTCCAATAGCACCCGAGGACCAAGAGAAAACCACATTCACGTGCCCTTATGGTACTTTTGCTTACAAACGCATGCCATTTGGACTTTGCAACGCCCCTTCAACCTTTCAAAGGTGCATGATGGCGATTTTTCACGACATGATAGAAGAATGCATGGAAGTTTTCATGGATGACTTTTCAGTCTTCGGTGATACTTTTGAATCATGTCTAGTTAATCTTGAACGAATGCTTATTAGATGCGAACAATCAAATCTAGTATTTAATTGGGAGAAATGCCATTTCATGGTTAAAGAAGGCATCGTTCTTGGATAGAGCTAAAGTAGATGTAATTGCTAAACTTCCACATCCCACCAATATTAGAGGAGTTAGGAGTTTTCTAGGGCATGCCGGTTTTTACCGACGTTTCATAAAAGATTTTTCTAAAATTGCCACTCCTATGAATAAACTCCTTAAAAAGGATGCTCCATTCATATTTTCAGATGAATGTATCAAATCTTTTAATATTCTTAAAGAAAAACTCACTAATGCGCCGATCATGATAACTCCGAATTGGAATCTACCGTTTGAACTAATGTGCGATGCAAGTGATTTTGCAATGGGAGCCGTTTTAGGACAAAGGATTGAAAAACGATTTCAACCTATTTATTATGCTAGTAAGACGTTACAAGGAGCACAAACGAATTACACAACTACTGAAAAAGAACTCCTTGCTATTGTCTTTGCTTTTGTCAAATTTTGTTCATATCTCGTTCTAGCTAAAACGGTGGTCTATACCGACTATTCTGCTCTTAGATAGCTATTTTCGAAACAAGATGCTAAACCACGATTAATCCGCTGGATCTTACTCTTACAAGAGTTCGATATTGAAATCCGAGATAAAAAGGGAGCAGAAAATCTCGCCGCTGATCATCTTTCTCGTCTTGAAAATCCCGAATTAGAAATTCTAAATGAATCGGCCATACAAGACAACTTTCCTGATGAATATCTATTGAAGATAGATTATAATGAAATTCCATGGTTTGCAGACTATACAAACTACTTAGTATGTGAATTCCTTGAAAAAGGATTGTCGTACCAAAAACGAAGGAAATTCTTTAGTGATATAAAACACTATTTCTGGGAAGATCCACATTTGTTTAAAAGTTTTCCCGATGGAATAATACGCCGATGTATATTCAGGGATGAAGCTAGTCAAATCTTAAACCATTGTCACATAGGACCAACAGAAGGGCATTATGGGCCTCAACTTACAGCAAGAAAAGTTTACGATGCTGGATTCTATTGGCCTACAATTTTCAAAGATGCACACCTTCTTTGCAAATCCCGTGATGCTTGTCAAAGGGCCGGAAAAATAAGTCAACGTGATGAAATGCCACAAAATGTCATTCAAGTATGTGAAGTATTTGACATTTGGGGTATTGACTTTATGGGTCCATTTCCAAAATCTCATAATAATCTCTACATTCTCGTTGCCATTGATTATGTATCTAAATGGGCGGAAGCACAAGCTCTCCCAACTAACGATGCACGAGTTGTAGTCAACTTTTTAAAACGTCTTTTTGCTAGGTTTAGAACACCGAAAGCTTTAATAAGTGATCGGGGTACTCATTTCGGTAATAATCAACTTGAGAAAGTTCTCAAAAGATATGGAGTAACTCATAAAATCTCTACTGCATATCATCCACAAACAAGTGGACAAGTTGAAAATACCAACCGAGCATTAAAACGTATTCTAGAAAAAACCGTAGGATCAAATCCGAAGGAATGGTCCATGAAATTGGAGGATGCACTCTGGGCTTTTAGAACAGCCTACAAAACTTCAATTGGAACCACACCTTTTAAACTCATTTACGGAAAAGCATGTCATCTTCCAGTAGAAATTGAACACAAAGCATTTTGTGCTTTGAAGACATGTAATCTTGATTTACATGAAGCCGGACATCTACGGTTAAGTCAATTAAACGAATTAGAAGAATTGAGACATGAAGCATACGAAAATTCGTTAATCTATAAGGAAAGAACGAAGAAATGGCATGATAAAAGAATCAGAAGTTCAAAAGAATTTAAAGAAGGAGACAAAGTTCTTCTTTTCAATTCACGATTCAAGCTATTTCCTGGAAAATTGAAATCAAGATGGTCTGGACCATTCATAGTCAAAAGAGTTTTCCCGTACGAAACAGTAGAATTAATAAATTCAAATAGGATTGAATTTAAAGTTAATGGTCACAGAGTTAAACATTACATACATGGTCCGATGGAAGTTGACAACGAAGTTAATCACAATTTCAACACCACAACTAACTAAGTGTGGGGAGGTTCGAATCTTTTTAGGGTAATATGTATTTCTGTTAGAGTTAGATTTTCTGTTTTCGTGTAGTTCTCGAGAATGGAATCTGAATGGTCTTTCCCTAGCAGACCCTAAAGAACTAGTCTTCTCCCCCCATTCTGAATTTTTATTTTTTTTAGGTTTTACGAGATGAAGAATTCCTGTGAACTAAACCATGTTCTAATGCTACATGCTTTGATCACTAAACGTAATAATGACACCCTTCCAAGTGAAATAGTATCATTAATCAGAGGCAAATTAGACGGAGTAAGAAAAGAATCCAGGAACGAAAATAATAAGTTACATTTTGGTAAAGGAAAATCAAAATCCGCAGCGAAAAGAAGAGCACGACACCTTGAAAGATGTCACAAATGCGGAAAATGGTCACACGAAGGAAAATGCTCGACTAATCAGACATATTCCAATACCGAATTCGTTACTTTATGCAGAGATGGGCCGTTCATATGTTTCGAAAAAAAAACATTGAATGCTCGAGGTTACGCCTATGTAGCTATGGAAAACCAATTAGTCCGACTATCTTATGAGTGGGCTAAAGCAGGTCACTGAGAATTCTATCTCACAGGTAAGTTTGTACAGATTTTATTTTTATTTTTATTGCTTTGAACCTTTTGATAATAAACGCTAATTTGTTCGCTATAAAGTATTAAATTGGTATTCGATAAAATTAGGTCTTGCGACCGAAATTATTGATATCATACAAAAATTTATTACATCACTGCGAAATTTACCGTTTATTCTTAAGGTATAAATATCTTTAATCATTTAACCCAAAATATTTCAAAAATTTGTCATGCGTTAAACTAGGTTATGGAACCGAAATTACTTTACCGAAAAGAGGGGCATATATTTTTGATAATATTTGATTGATTAAAGTGGGATAAAAGACCAAAAAGATTTTTAATTCTATTTTTACTTTGTTTTTAAAATTAATATTAAATTAATATTGTAAAACTTTTAAAATCAATATATTTAAAATTGTAAATATTTAAAAAATTAATTTTTTTAATATAAGTTTGTTGTATAAAAACAAAAATATAATTTAAGTTTGGTGTGAATTTTTAATTTTACTAATATGAATTTTTAATTTTATGCATTTTAAACTTAAGTTTGGTGTGAATTTAAAAACAAAAATTTACTTTATTTCGTTAAGTTAAAAATATAATTTTTAAAATTCGTCGTGAGTTGAAAACTAGGTCGTTGAACCGAAATTGCTCTACCCAAGGGAGGGACGAGAACTTTTATTATCATTATTTTTAATCTTATTGGATTAAAGTAAGCCAAAAACATTTAAAAAAACCCAAAAATCTTTACTTTTAAAACCGCGCTTAAAAATGACAAATTTTAAAATTTTGTCGAGGGACGGACTAGGACAACGATCCGAAACGCCCTCATCCTAAAAAGAAACAAATTTTTAAAATTTAAGTTAATCATATGTTTTAAAAGTTATAAGATTTTTATTAAAAAAAAAAGTGAAAATCACTGTACCCGAACCCCATGCGATCGCATGGGGTTTGCACTGGTCACGACCCGAAAAATTTCGACTAATTTTAAATCAAACTCTCGATACGATATTAGATTTTCAACACGATAAGCTAAGTATGTTAGGTTGAGTCTCAAAAATTTTGAACTGTTTCATATATTCATTTGACCTTCGACTGCTCTCGACGATTCACGAACAATTACTTGTACATAGATATGTGTGTATGTATATATAAATGATAATTCGAAATATAATTTGAAGTATTATATGTTGTTGTTATTAAAAATTTATAAAATAAAAATAGGATATATTAATAATTATTATTTAAAATATATCTCTATATATAAATAAAGTATATTAAGAATAAATATTAAATGATTGTAATACTCGTTTGATGTTTCGATTGATATTAATCACGTTAAAAACGAACTTATATGATTTTAAAATAAAAGGTGATCCGAAAATGAGTTATGTAAGCTATAGGCTTATTAAAAATATATTTAGGATCTAATTATTTAATTTTAACACTTTTTATATTTCACCTATAAATGAGAGGGACAGATGATGTAATTTTTTATTTAACAAATTAAGGATCAAATTTTATACCATAATGACTGAAATAAATAAAGGAATTTAATTTAAAAATATGGAATTTTTCTGAGTACTTTTATCCGCCACTGATTTAACAACGGAGTCCGATATTACACTGTGTGGCAAAACTGTCGGTATAAGATTCCAAAGTTTACGGCTGCTACTCTATTTGGTTACTGTTTGTGCACATGATTCATTCACTTGATTAATAATAATATTATTATATATATATATATATATATATATATATATATATATATATATATATATATATATATATATATATATGAATCACATGGGTAAGAAATGTGACGACTCCGTCAAAACACTTAACGGCTCCGTCACTTGGTCCCACAGCTTGATCGAAACTCTATATGAATTTAATAAAACAACCTTGCATTCTTTATTTAAAAATGATTTCCTATAAAGGAAATCTACTAAAATGTATAAGTTTAGAAAAACTATACAATAATACTTTAACCAAAAGTTGACCAAAATAAAGTCAACAAACAACCACTTTTTAATGTAACAAAATAGAATGCAAGTTAATGTTTAACAAAAGCTGCCATCATAAATATGCAGACTCTCTAAGCACAGCGGAAGCAATCAATCATGAACCTGAGAATAAAACATGCGAGTAACTGTCAACAAAAATGTTGAGTGAATTATAGGTTTAATATTGCAAACAATATTTAATTTAAACAATAAAAATTTATGTTTGAAAACATAAAAACTCCTTTTTGAACTACCAAATTATATGCTAGAAAACATATAATAAAACATTATTCCATTTTCCGTGAGCCACTTGGTAACCACTTAACCATTTATTTACCCTTGCCAAACACAATAAATAATATACACCGAACAAGTGTATCTACAACAAAATACGAAGTACTAAACATTCCGATAACAAATTGCTAGCGCGACTAGCTCGAAATGGGGTTGTCAAACCCGATAGATCTATCCGTAGGATTCGCGTTCACTAGTAGAAACCAGTGATTACAGTTACCAGACTAGGGAATATTTTTGTTCAACTCACAATGAATAATTTAAATCAACTTTTACTTGTATCCAAAATATAAAATAAATTGCAAGTATTCTCATCCCAAAAGAGTTAAAGTAGAAAAATGGGACTATAACTCACCTTAATAGCAACTGAATAAATCTCACAAACAAGCGAACAGCAAATAAAGTAAAGTGATCAAGAAAGATCACAACGCCGACCTATAAATAAAGCAGGCCGATATAAATAACTAACTTAGGTCAAGTCTTAGTATGATAGCTATTGTACATGTTGCAAGTAGACATAGAATAACACTCGGCAAGCATCGGTTTGACTGGAACAGCATACGGACACACACTTTCTATTTTTAGAAAGTTTCTATTTTTAGCAGGTTTCCATTTTTGGAAAGTTTTCTATTTTAGGAAAGTTTCTATTTTTGGAAAGTTTCTATTTTTGGAAAGTTTCTATTTTTGGAAAGTTTCCAAATTTAGAAAGTTCTATTTTTAGAAAGTTTTGAAGTTAGGAAAGTTTCCTTATTTAGAAAGTCAACAGAAGTCAACTGAAAGTCAAAGTCAATCGAAAGTCAACTCAAAAGTCAACCTTGGTCAAACATAGTCAACATTAATTTGAAAAGTGTAAGTTATAATAATAACATAGGTTATAATGTTTATTAAAGTCAAAAGTGTATAATTATGTCTTAACATAAGTTTAATTAAATAAAAATGAATTATTAAAGTTTAGATAAGTTTAAATGATATAATTAATATAACATAAGTATTTAATTAATTAATTAAATATTAGTCATAATATAAGTATTATTAATTAATAATAAATTTTAAATCATATCATAAGTATTATTAATTAATAATGAATTATTAATCATATCATAAATTTCTAATTATACTTATTAAATCATAAGTATTTAATAATTAAATAATAACTAAGTCTTATAATAATTAAATAATTATTTAATCCTTATTATAAGTCCTATAATAATAATAATCTCATAATATAAGTTTAATACTTATCATAAGTATTTTTCATTAATAATAAAAGTATTATTAATCATAAGTTTAATTAAAATGTTAATTAAATCATAAGTCATAATTAAATGATATAATAAATATATATCATAAGTCTTAAATAATAATAATTACTTCTTATATCATAAGTAATTAATCAATAATGAAAATCATTATTTTTCTCATAAGTTTTAATATTTAACCATAAGTTTTAATCAAAAGTTCATTGGGTCGTATCTTGAGCCCCGGGTGTCGGTTTTCGGCGAGCCTTACATATATCTCCGCCTAAGCAAACCACCCAACACTTTGGTACACTCAAGAACACACCAAGAACAGCCCACAAGTCGTGATATACAGCCAATACACTACTTGGAACTTTAATTCAATCAAAAACGTGTTTTAGACGTAACGGGTGATTCGTGGCTTGGATTGAGATGACCCGAACATGAAAGTTCGCCCCACCATCAGTTCTAACACACTAACACACCCTAAAGTCACCAAATATGGTCACAAAGTCAGACCAAACCTGGTTCATACCAAAATCACATTTCAATCTTAACAAAATACCACTTTGATCATAATTAGGATTCCGGGAATCGAAACGACATGAATCCGGAGTCTAAAATTAACGTCTTGATGAGAGGAACTCATCTAGATACTTTATTTTAACATTTATATCAGTCATCATATCAGAAACACACGAAAAAGCTGCTGTCCAGAATTTTACAAACCGAAAACATGTGATTATGAGTACATCTATGCATACAAACACCATTACAATAATCCACAAACATCATACTACTAAATAATCATAAAAATACAGAAAATAAATGAAAAATCAAAAGTTCTAGGGTTAGGGTTTATACCCTAATCAAAAATTCAATGGATGTTATCGCGTAGAGGAGATTGAGAGGAACGCGTTGGTGTTAATCAATCCTTGATCCAAGCTTTAAAATTAATTGATGATGATGATGTTGGTGGTGGAAGTGGCGACGGCTCAAGGGAGCAAAAGGGGAGGAAGAGAGCAAATATCTAAAATTAGGTTTGATAAAATTAGGAATAAAATGTAAAAATGAGGAGTATTGCAAAAATGAATGGGGTATACCCCCCTCCTTGACAATTTCGGCCAAGAACTGAATGGGGTGGGCCCCATAGTGGCCCAATTTGATAAATGACAAAATCCTAGTGGCCCGAACGCCCGAACGAAACCCGAAACGCGAAAACGCCGCTACGCGATTGATTTTTCGAAGAGATAATAAATACGCGACGAATAAAATATATAAACACTATATATAATCATATGACATCAAAATATCATATTTAAAATAATTAGGACTTAAAAATTCCAAAAGTTCGACCGTTGGTTTGAAAACCGAAAAGACTCGCCGGATAGAAATCCGCGACACGTAGAAACGTACAATTAAAGTTATGAATACAAATATTCATATAACACATAATAATTAATATATTATTACAAAAATAATAATATAGGTCATAGAAATGACGTGGCACGAAAAATAATTAACGGTCTTTAAATAATTAACGGCAAAAGATAACGGAAAAAGTAGGGTCGTTACAGTACCTTCCCGTTACGGAAATTTCGTCCCGAAATTTAAGCAGGTGCAGGGGTTTCCTCGGCATCTGGGAACAAATGCGGTTACTTCTGCTTCATCTGACCTTCACGCTCCCAAGTGAACTCGGGACCGCGTCCGGTGTTCCATCTAACTCGAACAATAGGAATTTTACTCTGCTTAAGAGTCTTTACCTCTCGGTCCATAATTTCAACAGGTTCTTCAATAAAATAAAGTTGCTTATCAACATGAAGTTCATCAAAAAGAATAGTTTCATTGGCCTCGGCCAAACACTTCTTTAAATTCGATACATGAAAAACGTCACGAATAGCACTGAGTTCTTGTGGCAATTTCAAACGATAAGCCACTGGTCCAACTCTCTCAATAATCCCAAAAGGTCCAACAAATCGAGGATTCAACTTTCCCCTTTTACCAAAACGTACCACACCCTTCCAAGATGAAACTTTCAACATAACACGATCACCGACCTGAAAGTCGATATCGTTCCTTCTTTTATCAGCATAACTCTTTTGCCTACTCCTGGCAGTTCTCAATCTTTCCTTAATCTGTGCAATCTTCTCGGTAGTCTCGTGAATGATCTCTGGTCATGTGAGTTGAGCATCCCCAACCTCATTCCAACAGACAGGAGACCTACACTTTCTACCATACAGAGCTTCAAATGGTGCGGCTTTAATACTTGCATGATAACTGCTGTTATAAGAAAACTCATCCAGCGGCAAATATTTATCCCACCCATTTCCAAAATCAATAACACACGCTCTTAACATGTTTTCTACGTTTGAATGGTCCTTTCACTCTGACCATCCGTCTGTGGGTGATAAGCGGTGCTCATATCCAATTTAGTTCCTAGAGCACCTTGTTAGGACTGCCTCAGTCCAACATAATCGATACGGGAACACCATGTCTCGAAATAATCTCCTTCAAATACAAACGAGTAAACTTCTTCATTGAATATGTTTCCTTAATTGGCAAGAAAAGAGTTGACTTAGCGAGTTGGTAACAATCACCCAAATGGTATCATAACCACCCACAACTCCCGGTAACTTCGTAATAAAGTCCATCTTAATACCTTCCCACTTCCACTCGGGAATTTCAGGTTGCACCAAAAGTCCAGACGGTTTCTGATGTTCAGGTTTAACCTTAGCGCAGGTCAAACACTTAGCCACATACGTAGCCACATCAGCTTTCAAATTAGGCCACCAATACAGCTCCTTAAGATCATGATACATCTTTCCTGAACCAGGATGAATAGAGTACCTAGACTTATGAGCCTCATCTAAAACAAGTTTTCGTAGATCACCAAACTTCGAAACCCAAAGGCATCCCGCAAAATACCGAGTACCATCGGTTTGTACCTCTAACTGTTTACTCAAGCCTCGGACCTTCCCGTTACAAAATTTTCCTCCTTCAAGGCTTCTTATTGTGCCTCAAGGATCTGCCTAGCGAGGTTTGTTTGAATTGTCATATTCAAGGCCCTAAACCTGCGAGGTTCAGCCCTTTCTTTACGACTTAATGCATCAGCCACATCATTGGCCTTTCCCGGATGATATAAAAGTTCGCAATCATAATCATTTAACGTCTCAACCCATCTTCGTTGCCTCATATTTAACTGTTTCTGATCAAGAATATGTTGAAGACTTTTGTGATCAGTGTACAATGTACCTTTGACCCCATATAGATAATGTCTGCAAATCTTAAGCGCAAACACAACAGCTCTCAACTCTAAATCATGGGTTACGTAATTTTGCTCGTGAATCTTCAACTGACGTGACGCGTACGCAATAACTTTCTTTCGTTGCATCAAAACACAACCAAAGTCTTGACACGAAGCATCACAATAGATAACAAAATCATCATTACCCTCAGGTAGTGATAATATCGGTGCAGAAGTTAACTTCTTCTTCAGAGTTTGGAAAGCAGACTCTTGTTCACTCTTCCACTCGTACTTCTTCCCCTTATGCGTTAAAGCAGTCAGAGGTTTCGCTACTCGTGAAAAATCTTGAATGAACCTTCTATAATAGCCTGCTAATCCTAGAAACTGGCGAATCTGAGTAGGAGTTTTCGAAACTTCCCACTTTTCAATCGCCTCAATCTTAGCAGAATCAACTCGTATTCCCTATTTACTAACAATATGTCCGAGGAAATTGAACTTCTCTTAACCAGAAAGCACACTTAGAGAACTTAGCGTACAACTCTTCTTTCCTCAACAGATCAAGCACTAACTTCAAATGTTCTTCGCCCTTCATCACTCTTAGAATAAATAAGGATGTGGTCGATGAAAACAGTAACGAATTTGTCCAGATAGGGTCTACACACACGGTTCATGAGGTCCATGAACACAACAGGTGCATTTGTCAATCTGAACGGCATAACAAGAAATTCAAAGTGACTATAACGGGTACAGAAAGCGGTTTTCAGAATATCAGTTTCTTTAGCGCGTAATTGGTGATAACCGGAACGAAGATCAATCTTATAATAAACGGACGAACCTTGAAGTTGATCGAACAGATCATCAATTCTCGGAAGAGGGTAACGGTTTTTAACAGTAAGCTCATTCAATTCACGATAATCAATACACAAATGAAATGAACCATCTTTCTTCTCAACGAACAAAACGGGAGCTCCCCAAGGGGATGAACTGGGACGGATGAAATAAAGTTGCAATAATTAAGGAAGAAATAAATATGGAGTAGTCACATCGGTGGCATAGATATTTAAGGCAATTCTCTCAAAGGAGTTAACGAGGATCATGGACTCCAAAGTAAATTTTCATTATATTTCCGAAAGGAAGACGTATGAAAGGTGTGATAATTCAACGAGAGTGAACTTCCTTGTACAATGAGCGAGGAAGTCTAGGATTCATCCATATTCTTAAATTTATGTGCGGATGAAAAGAACGCGAATCATGGGTTATAAAGAATGGCCGACTCCAGGTGAGATGAATCTCCAAAAATAATTTCATGCACCCTAAAGTATCGAATCCTAGGATTGATGTTTACGAGGGTGTTGCGGTTGACAGCGAAAATTGAGAGTAGAAACTCCTCAAACGGTCTAGAGTAATATATATCTATGATACCCATTATAACAACAGTTGGGGTAGAAACCCACCTAGCGCCTTTTCTACAATAAGGTGACCATCGAGTGTACCCCAGAAACTTGATTTATCGATCTGCGTTTCGGCCATGTCCAACCATAAGAGGGAAAATTCTATGAGCGCAAAGACTTTCCAACAAATTTTATAAAACCGGCATCCAAACTGGTGTAAGAATTTCTATCAATGGACTTAATGGTAAATTTTCATCCTTAAACGGAGGATGAGAAGAAATGTGATCCAAACACTCTGTAGAGTAATGCGAAAATTCTAATGTAATCAATCAAAGAAGTTTTGAAAAAGCTTTAAACGTCTAATGTAACCCCATAAATGGAACGAAGCTCTTAGTAAATTTAGAAGTATGTACAACGTGTACCATTTTACGTAAATCAATTTGAGTTAACTAGACAACTCAATAAGAGTGGTTTTAAAATAATTTTGAAGGTATAAATTTGTGTATACTAGCCAAAATAGGTAAGGGTAAATTTGTCCATTTGAATTCATACGTACATATATGATTTTATAAATAGTATACATGACAAAGTATTTCATTACTTCTATTCGCCCATAAATCTCGTGAGAACCGCCCAATTACACAAATGTGTAAAATTTTTAATGAAAAGCAGGGTATCCGCATCACAGAGGTTACGAGTTGAAGTAAGATCGTTAAAGTTCGGGTGATGGACTTGAATCGTCTTGCGACATCTCTTCAATAAATGCTACGAGGTCATGAAAACCAATGAGTTAAATAATGTCTTGACTTTTATCAGAACACAAGTCCTTGGGTCAAAACTAATCACGTGCGAAGCTGTCACTAACAAGCGAGTTATAAATGATAAAACATGGGGTAGGTAGTTCGGTTAAGATGAGTCTCTCGCATATCAACAAATAAGATAATGAGTATCTTCCTTACTCATGTAATAACGTTAGAATTTCCGAATGAGTGGTGTACAAATTTTCTTTGACTCTCTTTCTATTCCTCATGTCACAATATTGGGACTTTTTATGAATTAAAGTAATATAATCACGTTGGCCTGACGCCATTATATTTCACTAACTCATAGTTCCATTCCAATATCACTACATAAGGTCAGGACACGTGGTCAACCTCGAATTTCAACACAATTTCCCTAAAACAATTTCTTAACAATGTGCTAAGGATAGCACAAGAGACAAAGGCATCGAAAGTAATGAATAGGAGTAACGATGACATAAAAATGTCTTCGAAGTACCAAGAATCTCTAGAAGTAAGAATGACGTTTTCTGTTTCAACAACCAAAGCACATAGGCACAACGGCACAAATGCACGTAATATAACAAAAATGTTATATACCTAAACATAATAGCTGACATTGAAATGCCGAGCATTTAGAAGTCAAGAATGACATCTCGCATAATATAACTCAAACGTTATATACATAACCATAATAGATGACATAGAAATGCCGAGAATTCTAGAACACGTAATGTAACTTAAACGTTATATCAATAAACACTAATTATGACATAGAAATATCGAGAATTCCAGAAGTCAAGAATGACACCCCCTCGGTTTCACTAACCGAGGTGTTCCTTTAAAAGATGAACTCGCATGAGTCGGAGAATACGTTTAAATCGGAATGGGAGTTCCTCCCGGATTCAGAACATAATAGAAATGTATGTATGATAACAATATACATACCAACACGACACAAATAATCACATATAATAATATATAATAGGCCGGGCTGTAGACTAGACTCACTAATGCACCCTATTGACCCGGGTAACGACATCAATGCAGCCTAATTCCCTACAACCAGAGCTCTGATACCAACTGTGACGACTCCGTCAAAACACTTAACGGCTCCATCACTTGGTCCCACAGCTTGATCGAAACTCTATATGAATTTAATAAAACAACCTTGCATTCTTTATTTAAAAATGATTTCCTATAAAGGAAATCTACTAAAATGTATAAGTTTAGAAAAACTATACAATAATACTTTAACCAAAAGTTGACCAAAATAAAGTCAACAAACAACCACTTTTTAATGTAACAAAATAGAATGCAAGTTAATGTTTAACAAAAGCTGCCATCATAAATATGCAGACTCTCTAAGCACAGCGGAAGCAATCAATCATGAACCTGAGAATAAAACATGCGAGTAACTGTCAACAAAAATGTTGAGTGAATTATAGGTTTAATATTGCAAACAATATTTAATTTAAACAATAAAAATTTATGTTTGAAAACATAAAAACTCCTTTTTGAACCACCAAATTATATGCTAGAAAACATATAATAAAACATTATTCCATTTTCCGTGAGCCACCTGGTAACCACTTAACCATTTATTTACCCTTGCCAAACACAATAAATAATATACACCGAACAAGTGTATCTACAACAAAATACGAAGTACTAAACATTCCGATAACAAATTGCTAGCGCGACTAGCTCGAAATGGGGTTGTCAAACCCGATAGATCTATCCGTAGGATTCGCGTTCACTAGTAGAAACCAGTGATTACAGTTACCAGACTAGGGAATATTTTTGTTCAACTCACAATGAATAATTTAAATCAACTTTTACTTGTGTCCAAAATATAAAATAAATTGCATGTATTCTCATCCCAAAAGAGTTAAAGTAGAAAAATGGGACTATAACTCACCTTAATAGCAACTGAAGAAATCTCACAAACAAGCGAACAGCAAATAAAGTAAAGTGATCAAGAAAGATCACAACGCCGACCTATAAATAAAGCAGGCCGATATAAATAACTAACTTAGGTCAAGTCTTAGTATGATAGCTATTGTACATGTTGCAAGTAGACATAGAATAACACTCGACAAGCATCGGTTTGACTGGAACAGCATACGGACACACACTTTCTATTTTTAGAAAGTTTCTATTTTTAGCAGGTTTCCATTTTTGGAAAGTTTTCTATTTTAGGAAAGTTTCTATTTTTGGAAAGTTTCTATTTTTGGAAAGTTTCCAAATTTAGAAAGTTCTATTTTTAGAAAGTTTTGAAGTTAGGAAAGTTTCCTTATTTAGAAAGTCAACAGAAGTCAACTGAAAGTCAAAGTCAACCGAAAGTCAACTCAAAAGTCAACCTTGGTCAAACATAGTCAACATTAATTTGAAAAGTGTAAGTTATAATAATAACATAGGTTATAATGTTTATTAAAGTCAAAAGTGTATAATTATGTCTTAACATAAGTTTAATTAAATAAAAATGAATTATTAAAGTTTAGATATGTTTAAATGATATAATTAATATAACATAAGTATTTAATTAATTAATTAAATATTAGTCATAATATAAGTATTATTAATTAATAATAAATTTTAAATCATATCATAAGTATTATTAATTAATAATGAATTATTAATCATATCATAAATTTCTAATTATACTTATTAAATCATAAGTATTTAATAATTAAATAATAACTAAGTCTTATAATAATTAAATAATTATTTAATCCTTATTATAAGTCCTATAATAATAATAATCTCATAATATAAGTTTAATACTTATCATAAGTATTTTTCATTAATAATAAAAGTATTATTAATCATAAGTTTAATTAAAATGTTAATTAAATCATAAGTCATAATTAAATGATATAATAAATATATATCATAAGTCTTAAATAATAATAATTACTTCTTATATCATAAGTAATTAATCAATAATGAAAATCATTATTTTTCTCATAAGTTTTAATATTTAACCATAAGTTTTAATCAAAAGTTCATTGGGTCGTATCTTGAGCCCCGGGTGTCGGTTTTCGGCGAGCCTTACATATATCTCCGCCTAAGCAAACCACCCGACACTTTGGTACACTCAAGAACACACCAAGAACAGCCCACAAGTCGTGATATACAGCCAATACACTACTTGAAACTTTAATTCAATCAAAAACGTGTTTTAGACGTAACGGGTGATTCGTGGCTTGGATTGAGATGACCCGAACATGAAAGTTCGCCCCACCATCAGTTCTAACACACTAACACACCCTAAAGTCACCAAATATGGTCACAAAGTCGGACCAAACCTGGTTCATACCAAAATCACATTTCAATCTTAACAAAATACCACTTTGATCATAATTAGGGTTCCGGGAATCGAAACGACATGAATCCGGAGTCTAAAATTAACGTCTTGATGAGAGGAACTCATCTAGATACTTTATTTTAACATTTATATCAGTCATCATATCAGAAACACACGAAAAAGCTGCTGTCCAGAATTTTACAAACCGAAAACATGTGATTATGAGTACATCTATGCATACAAACACCATTACAATAATCCACAAACATCATACTACTAAATAATCATAAAAATACAGAAAATAAATGAAAAATCAAAAGTTCTAGGGTTAGGGTTTATACCCTAATCAAAAATTCAATGGATGTTATCGCGTAGAGGAGATTGAGAGGAACGCGTTGGTGTTAATCAATCCTTGATCCAAGCTTTAAAATTAATTGATGATGATGATGCTGGTGGTGGAAGTGGCGACGGCTCAAGGGAGCAAAAGGGGAGGAAGAGAGCAAATATCTAAAATTAGGTTTGATAAAATTAGGAATAAAATGTAAAAATGAGGAGTATTGCAAAAATGAATGGGGTATACCCCCCTCCTTGACAATTTCGGCCAAGAACTGAATGAGGTGGGCCCCATAGTGGCCCAATTTGATAAATGACAAAATCCTAGTGGCCCGAACGCCCGAACGAAACCCGAAACGCGAAAACGCCGCTACGCGATTGATTTTTCGAAGAGATAATAAATACGCGACGAATAAAATATATAAACACTATATATAATCATATGACATCAAAATATCATATTTAAAATAATTAGGACTTAAAAATTCCAAAAGTTCGACAGTTGGTTTGAAAACCGAAAAGACTCGCCGGATAGAAATCCGCGACACGTAGAAACGTACAATTAAAGATATGAATACAAATATTCATATAACACATAATAATTAATATATTATTACAAAAATAATAATATAGGTCATAGAAATGACGTGGCACGAAAAATAATTAACGGTCGTTAAATAATTAACGGCAAAAGATAACGGAAAAAGTAGGGTCGTTACAAGAAACCCATTACATTTTTCTGCTTCTACTAGCTCTTTTCGTTCACCATCTCCTTTATTGAGGGTAGAGTCAGTACACCACAAACAATCACCTAATCACCACCACTCCACCATCGTGAAACTTCACCATTTTGAATCAACATAAACCGCCACCATCATCATGATATTACTACTACAACTCATCACCCTAGAACCACACCCATTTATGTTTTCTAACTTTATTTATAGCACAATGATTAACCACCACTTCACCTTCACCTCCTTGAACTACACCGAGAAACAACCATCAAGAACCACCTAAAACCGTTACCTCTTTTCACCATGAAGACAACCACCATTGAGAATCACCATAACCTATCACCCTTGCAATCACCATCGACTATATTATTTTGTTTAATGGTTGAACCGCCACTCAACACCCTCACCCCACAACCACCATGAGCTACCATCTCCAAACCGGACATCATTACAACCGTCTTCAACCGAGAACACAACAACCCAACACCTTTGTAACGATCCGGAAATTTCCGACCAAATTTAAACCTTAATCTTTATATGTTTCCGACACGATAAGCAAAAAACCCTAATGTTGAGTCTAGAAAGTTTGAAATCTATATTCGGATAATCAGTTACCCTTTGTCTTTGCCTGATGATTCACAAACCATTGCTTGTAAATGTGTGGATATATATAAATATGTGTATATATAAATATATGTATAATATATATAATGACATGAACATTAATAAACTATTATATACACTTATTGTTATAAATAAATATGAACAATAAAATACATTGTAATAAAATTATTATTTTATATGTATATGTCTTGAATATATATATATATATATATATATATATATATATATATATATATATATATATATATATATTGTTATATTCAATATATATTTATTTGCGTAGTAAATTTTGTTATTTAAAACTATTTATATATATACATAGTATATATATTAAAAATAATTAATTTTGAGTTTAAATGGTAAATGTCTGTAACTTTCGGTTAACGTTTAATTATTTCTAAAATAGGTCTAACATATATTTATGAAGTTTTAAAATAAAAGTTGTTCCAAAATTTGAATAAAAAGATAATAGTTTTGATATATATTTTTTTTACCTTTTCGGACTAAGTTTTTGTACTCCGTACATACAAAATTGGAACAGAAAATAAATAATTTTCGAACCTTTTTGATCAGGTTTCAAACAGATAATGAGTGAAATAGTTAAACATATTTAATCTAAAAATTTGGGATTTTTAGGAACACTTTTTATTCCGTAACTGTTTAGCAATGGACACGATAGAGTCACTAGGGATAAACTGTCGGCACAAAATAACAATTCATCCGGCTGCTGAACTATTTGAAACTATGCACAAATTGAAATTTATGAATTACTGTGTTAAGATCAATATTTTATTAATATATATTTTGTCTCCTATATTGTAATACACATATTCAGTTTATGTATATATATGCATATATGCACACAAGCATGAGATAAAAACACATAACTCATCATCCCCTTGATCAAATCGACTCTCCTCTTCTCCCTTCTCTTTTTCGTCACAACCCACCATCATGAACCGCCACCGGCCACCCCCTCACCTCACGACTACCACTACTTCCGGATATCCTCACAAATATCTCTCACTACATCTCTCTCTCATCTATCTCTCTTCTTTTCGGATGTGAGAAACCAAACCACTATCCAACTCCATAAACAACTCACTAAGAACCACTCTCCTCACCGCCACTGCACCTTATTACCACCATAAACCACCTTTATCTCTCTAAAATATTATCATCACCATCTCCAACTATGAAAAACAATCGCCATCATTTTTTTTCGGTTTGTTTCAGCTGCGGTGATCCTCATCACAAACCTCCGGCACAGCCACAACCTCTCTAATCACTATCATCTTCATCATCTATACCGCACTCTCTCTCTCAAACTTTATCACGAACCACCGCCGTAATTTCTTCAACACCCCGTTACTTCTTGTTCTTTTCTGTTTTCCATTCGAAACAAGTACACAACTCCTGTCATAAGTCGCTGTTGCAACTGCCTGTGTGTCTGTTTACTATAAAGATGATGTTGAAGAAAAAGAAGGCAGAACATATGGCGTATATAAATTTTAATTCGGGATAAAACAGAAATGACAGGAACGGAGGGATGGTCTAGGTTGTTAGCAATTAAACGAGTGATCCTAGGTTCGAAACTAGGGGGCTGCGGTTTATATATTTTTTTTTTTTCTCAACAAGTAACTACTCAAGTTGGGTCAAATTTCCTGAATGGGCCGAGTATTAACGCGGTTGGGTTTCGGATACTCTGTTGGGCCGTGGTCAACTATTATTTTCTGATGGGCCGAATCAATAACACATAATAACAATTTAATACGGAGCATTAATCATAAAAACGTGAATGGATGGATGGTGTGGAGTGATCTCGGGTGAGCTAGAGGTTGTGGGTTCGAGTTTTTGCTTGGACATATTTGTTATCTTTTAAAGGTAGTTATTATTATTATTATTATTATTATTATTATTATTATTATTATTATTATTATTTTTATTATTATTATTATTATTATTATTATTATTATTATAAACATTAATTACTATCAAGTATTATTAATATGTATTATTAGTTAGGATAAAAATTATAATTTTTATTGTAAAAATAACACAACTTTTTACTATTTATTACCATAAATATTTTATTATCATTATTATCATTTTTATCAATATTAATATTAATATCACTATTAATATTTTTAATATTGTTACTATCAATACTTTTACTATCATATTATTAGGATTATATTAATATTATTACTATCAATATTACTACTAATATTATTACTATTACAATTAAAGTTAGTTATATATATAAATATACTTAATAAGACTACATTTTACTAATTATTCTATTTAAGGTATATAAAATAAATATATTTAAGTTAATAATGAAACACATGAAAATAACACTTATACTAATAATAATACATAAATTTATTTGATTTCAATTATAGGTGTTAATATATATATAAATGATATAGGTTCGTGAATCCGAGGCCAACCTTATACGTGTTCAATGATGTTATATGTATTTTTACTACAAAATACATTAGGTGAGTATATAGTTCCCTTTTAACTCTAAATATTTTGGGTTGAGAATACATGCGATGTTTTTATAAATGATTTACGTTATGGACACAAGTGATCAAAAATATAAATTCTACGTTGAGTTGTACCATGGCATATCTCTTTATACTTGGTGGCTAATATTTACGTGAGGAGCGTAAACGCGAATCTTGTTGATAGATCTATCGGGCCTGACAACCCCAACCGGGCTGGACGACCAGCATTTAACGGTTGCACAGTACTTCGTTTCGTTACTACACTTGGTACGGTGTAGGGTTTATTTAAGAGTATGCTGCTGTGATTTAAATGTTAAGTATGGTTACCAAGTGCTCAACGACTTTTCCATACACTTGCGAGTGTATTATGTATATATATATATATATGAAATCTTGTGGTCCATAGTTATAACGCTGCTAGCAACAAAACCTATATCTCACCAACTTTATGTTGACGTTTTAAAGCATGTTATTCTCAGGTACGAATTAAGTCTTCCGCTGTGCATTTGCTCATGTTAAGGACATATCTTGGAATCGATCATTGCAATGGAACCAAATGTTGATGACTTCGTCCAGGAGGATTAGGACGGGTTGTTACAGTTGGTATCAGAGCGTTGGTCTTAGCGAACCAGGTCTTGCATTAGTGTGTCTGACTAGTAGTTGTTAGGATACATTAATGAGTCTGGACTTTGACCGTGTCTACATGTCAAAAGTTTTGCTTATCATTTCTAGTCGGAAATCATCTACTTATCATCCTTAGGGAATTGCCTGCTTACCATTCTTAAGTCTAGACATGCCTTACTGCCTTTATTGCATAGATAGTGTATGGACAAATTTATATCTTAGCGTATCTATTACGATAGACTTTGCTTAATATCTTCCGTAAATTTCTCCGTAATTTAAGGGATCCTGGTACTATATATATCTATGCATATTATGCATTGAGAATACCATCCAACTATTATTTGCTGTCACTAAGCTTTTCATACCAAAAATCTTTTCTGTGATCGTGTACGATGGCCTCTACGAATCGACCAAGTTCTTCTGACTCCGAAGATAGCGTGACGGGAGCGCACCAACCGATCAACTATCGTGATTTCTTTAGAAAGTGGGGATGGGTTCGCGAAATACTTACCCTATGGAGAAATGAAGAAGGTACTCCATATCACGAGCCGAACTTACCACCTAACGTCGGAGTGGTCGACCCGCTCACCGGCGAACCTGTTCGCAACACCGTTTATACCCTTTTTGCAAGAATTTTTCGTCTTGAGGCTACCATTAACGGAACTAGAGAAGATATCCGACCTTTACCTCACGCTGATAACCAACCAGGGTTAGTAGAAGAAGTTAAAGAACTCCGAGCTCAAGTGTTAACTTTAGAGAGCACGGTATACAATTTGCAAGCACCAGCAGTATCACCAACACCAGTAACATCACCAGCTTCAGCACCAACGGTACCAGTACCACCAATAACCCAAGTTTCAACAATCCATGCCTCACCATCTCATTCTGCACCTCGAGTATAATCATCGTTCTACGAATCGTTCTACATCGATTATCTTCGCTCGACATGGCGATTATGTAATTTCTAAAGTTTTAGAGATTATGTAATCTAGTATTAATGATAAATCAAATGAGTTTAATATCTTATTGACTCATTAAATCCATGATTTCATCTGAAGAAAATATATATGCAAATATATATTTTCACAAAGATTGTAATTAAAATTCTTTTGTACAAACTGTTAATGGTGAAAATATTTTAACGGGTAGGTAATACCCGAGGAATATTTAGATTTCACATTAATCAGCTACACGGTACATTCTTCGACTCTGATTCAACAGTCAGTCACTATCCCACTTGTATCCATAGATATACGTATCCGTTCACCACAGAATCCATTTTCGTTCAATTTCATATTTGGATTTTGACCTATCAGAATCCAACAAGTGGCATAATGAAGAAAAACATTGGACAAAATAAAATTTGTTAGAAACAAACGAATTAACTAATTGAAATTTTGTTAAGAATCTACGCTAACTGTTCCAGCTAACTGTTCCTAGCTAACTGATTACATTTTATTTATCGCAATTTAATTATCGCAATTTTATTTATCGACATTTAATTTCTGTTATTTATTTTACGCCCTTTAAATATCGGGACACGTATACAAGGTTTTGACATATCATATCGACGCATCTGTATATATTATTTGGAATAACCATAGACACTCTATATGCAGTAATGCGGGAGTTAGCTATACAGGGTTGAGGTTGATTCTCAAATAATATATATACTTTGAGTTGTGATCGACACTGAGACCGGTACACGGGTCACGATACGTATTATTTAATTCGAATATTAAATATTAAATTATATATGAATCATTGAACTATTGAACTATCGGACTATTGGACTGCTAACTTTGGACAATTAAAATGAATTAAAATATTGATCATAACATATGAAACTAAACAATTTTTCAAGTTTGCCACTTGATTTCATTCTAAGCCTCATTTGTACCTCGACAATTACAATTCGCGTTCAAACCTTTCATGATTCTTGAAAACACCTCGATCGAGAAGTTGAACCAACTGCACCTCATCTATGGAAGAAAAGATTCTTGCATATAGTTATGCACCTGAAAAACTCTCGGAATCTAAGTCAACGCTTAACACGTAGCAGTGTTAATTCCTTTAGTGTTATTATTACCCAAAATAACTTTGCAATTCCTTTTCAAATTAGCCAAATTTTGTCACAGCTCCAGCAAGTTGATTTCGATTTTTCGTTCAAAACAACCTTGTTATAACCTCGGAATATATACGTGTTTATTTATTGTTACCAGAGAACCTTTTATAATCTACCATACTACCATCAGCGTTTAATCATCTAAAAACACAATGCTCCTGAAATCACCTCGGTTTGATAACCGATGACTCGGATCTGTTAACTTCGAAAATGCTGACAAAGCAGCATGTTGTAGATGGTCTTAATGGTTAAAAGTTGATGATAAAGAAGGAAGTGTTAGAAACACTCGATAGCAAATTTGGTAATGAAAAACGGATTGAGCTAACCGTGAAGGAAACAAAGAACAAATATAAGAACTGAATCTTCTTTCAAAGAATCCAAATGATTCAGTGCCTGCTGAAATCATTAGTAAGAACCCTACTCATTATTCTAAATCTTTCCAGATGATATTCATCACCATCATCCTATCTTAGATACTATAAGATATCTTCGTATCTTCCGTTATACATATTCTCCATATTTCTTGAGATATTTTCACAACTATTCTTATCTGGGATCATTTATCTCTCCGTAACATCTGCGTTACAACATAAAAGAAACTGTGTTAGTTTCTAAGTTCTAAAACCTTCAAGTTTAAAATATGAATGTTTTGAAGTAGTGTTGGGAACTGATGCATGAATTAGTATAATATAATGAAACTTGATCAACTTCATTATATTACAGTAAGTCATGTTGAGTTTCTAATGGAATGTGATGATTCACAGTACCGTCATCATGTGCCATGTTACACGGCTCTTACATTCTATTCAATCTCCAAACATATCACGAACATATCATCTTGATAGTTCTATCTTTTCCAGGATATTCTGGTAAATTGACAAATCAAAATCGTGTCATTACCATTTCTTTCTAAGAGCATTAGCTATGTTCATTTCGAATTTCATACCTACGAATTCCGGACCATTACTCGCATGATTCGAAGTCAGGAAGAGAAAACGAAAGCATGAAGCTCCGAAAAATAATGAAGGATATAACACTCAACAACCACCCAGAAATTTCAAACCGTGTATATCAATATGTATTGCAACGTAAAGACACGGGGGAATTAAAAACATTATAATTCCAAGGAAATAATAGAAGCGAATAGATTCTTCTGGCGGCAGATGAAAGAGAAGACTGAAAGATATGAAAGTTAGAAGTATAACAAGGATCAGAACGGGATGGAGCATTTTAAAGAATACTTTAAGGTATGAATTGAGGGAGAAAGGATAGAAGATGTGAGGTATGGAAGTAAGGAAGGGAAAGGGGCGGATTTATAGTGAAATATCCGACAGAGAAATCGAAACAGATTGCCGCATTAAATCAAAGAAGATCCTGATCGCCGAAGAACCAAATCTTATTACGTAAGATTTTCTTTAAATCCCTTAAATTCTGGAAGTTAATAGTAACTACGTCATCGGTTGAAACGAATATATTTAATTACTCATTTCACTCTTTTGTAATAGCTTCACTCGTGCGCTTCACATGATCGAATCGTTTTATCTATATCCCTCAATAATGATAAAACTCCATTATCGCCTCATACTTGTCACGAAAACATTCCCATTGTTATCCATGACAACCTCTATCAAATTTCGGGGACGAAATTTCTTTAACGGGTGGGTACTGTAACGATCCGGAAATTTCCGACCAAATTTAAACCTTAATCTTTATATGTTTCCGACACGATAAGCAAAAAACCCTAATGTTGAGTCTAGAAAGTTTGAAATCTATATTCGGATAATCAGTTACCCTTTGTCTTTGCCTGATGATTCACGAACCATTGCTTGTAAATGTGTGGATATATATAAATATGTGTATATATAAATATATGTATAATATATATAATGACATGAACATTAATAAACTATTATATACACTTATTGTTATAAATAAATATGAACAATAAAATACATTGTAATAAAATTATTATTTTATATGTATATGTCTTGAATATATATATATATATATTGTTATATTCAATATATATTTATTTGCGTAGTAAATTTTGTTATTTAAAACTATTTATATATATACATAGTATATATATTAAAAATAATTAATTTTGAGTTTAAATGGTAAATGTCTGTAACTTTCGGTTAACGTTTAATTATTTCTAAAATAGGTCTAACATATATTTATGAAGTTTTAAAATAAAAGTTGTTCCAAAATTTGAATAAAAAGATAATAGTTTTGATATATATTTTTTTTACCTTTTCGAACTAAGTTTTTGTACTCCGTACATACAAAATTGGAACAGAAAATAAATAATTTTCGAACCTTTTTGATCAGGTTTCAAACAGATAATGAGTGAAATAGTTAAACATATTTAATCTAAAAATTTGGGATTTTTAGGAACACTTTTTATTCCGTAACTGTTTAGCAATGGACACGATAGAGTCACTAGGGATAAACTGTCGGCACAAAATAACAATTCATCCGGCTGCTGAACTATTTGAAACTATGCACAAATTGAAATTTATGAATTACTGTGTTAAGATCAATATTTTATTAATATATATTTTGTCTCCTATATTGTAATACACATATTCAGTTTATGTATATATATGCATATATGCACACAAGCATGAGATAAAAACACATAACTCATCATCCCCTTGATCAAATCGACTCTCCTCTTCTCCCTTCTCTTTTTCGTCACAACCCACCATCATGAACCGCCACCGGCCACCCCCTCACCTCACGACTACCACTACTTCCGGATATCCTCACAAATATCTCTCACTACATCTCTCTCTCATCTATCTCTCTTCTTTTCGGATGTGAGAAACCAAACCACTATCCAACTCCATAAACAACTCACTAAGAACCACTCTCCTCACCGCCACTGCACCTTATTACCACCATAAACCACCTTTATCTCTCTAAAATATTATCATCACCATCTCCAACTATGAAAAACAATCGCCATCATTTTTTTTCGGTTTGTTTCAGCTGCGGTGATCCTCATCACAAACCTCCGGCACAGCCACAACCTCTCTAATCACTATCATCTTCATCATCTATACCGCACTCTCTCTCTCAAACTTTATCACGAACCACCGCCGTAATTTCTTCAACACCCCGTTACTTCTTGTTCTTTTCTGTTTTCCATTCGAAACAAGTACACAACTCCTGTCATAAGTCGCTATTGCAACTGCCTGTGTGTCTGTTTACTATAAAGATGATGTTGAAGAAAAAGAAGGCAGAACATATGGCGTATATAAATTTTAATTCGGGATAAAACAGAAATGACAGGAACGGAGGGATGGTCTAGGTTGTTAGCAATTAAACGAGTGATCCTAGGTTCGAAACTAGGGGGCTGCGGTTTATATATTTTTTTTTTTTCTCAACAAGTAACTACTCAAGTTGGGTCAAATTTCCTGAATGGGCCGAGTATTAACGCGGTTGGGTTTCGGATACTCTGTTGGGCCGTGGTCAACTATTATTTTCTGATGGGCCGAATCAATAACACATAATAACAATTTAATACGGAGCATTAATCATAAAAACGTGAATGGATGGATGGTGTGGAGTGATCTCGGGTGAGCTAGAGGTTGTGGGTTCGAGTTTTTGCTTGGACATATTTGTTATCTTTTAAAGGTAGTTATTATTATTATTATTATTATTATTATTATTATTATTTTTATTATTATTATTATTATTATTATTATTATAAACATTAATTACTATCAAGTATTATTAATATGTATTATTAGTTAGGATAAAAATTATAATTTTTATTGTAAAAATAACACAACTTTTTACTATTTATTACCATAAATATTTTATTATCATTATTATCATTTTTATCAATATTAATATTAATATCACTATTAATATTTTTAATATTGTTACTATCAATACTTTTACTATCATATTATTAGGATTATATTAATATTATTACTATCAATATTACTACTAATATTATTACTATTACAATTAAAGTTAGTTATATATATAAATATACTTAATAAGACTACATTTTACTAATTATTCTATTTAAGGTATATAAAATAAATATATTTAAGTTAATAATGAAACACATGAAAATAACACTTATACTAATAATAATACATAAATTTATTTGATTTCAATTATAGGTGTTAATATATATATAAATGATATAGGTTCGTGAATCCGAGGCCAACCTTATACGTGTTCAATGATGTTATATGTATTTTTACTACAAAATACATTAGGTGAGTATATAGTTCCCTTTTAACTCTAAATATTTTGGGTTGAGAATACATGCGATGTTTTTATAAATGATTTACGTTATGGACACAAGTGATCAAAAATATAAATTCTACGTTGAGTTGTACCATGGCATATCTCTTTATACTTGGTGGCTAATATTTACGTGAGGAGCGTAAACGCGAATCCTGTTGATAGATCTATCGGGCCTGACAACCCCAACCGGGCTGGACGACCAGCATTTAACGGTTGCACAGTACTTCGTTTCGTTACTACACTTGGTACGGTGTAGGGTTTATTTAAGAGTATGCTGCTGTGATTTAAATGTTAAGTATGGTTACCAAGTGCTCAACGACTTTTCCATACACTTGCGAGTGTATTATGTATATATATATATGAAATCTTGTGGTCCATAGTTATAACGCTGCTAGCAACAAAACCTATATCTCACCAACTTTATGTTGACGTTTTAAAGCATGTTATTCTCAGGTACGAATTAAGTCTTCCGCTGTGCATTTGCTCATGTTAAGGACATATCTTGGAATCGATCATTGCAATGGAACCAAATGTTGATGACTTCGTCCAGGAGGATTAGGACGGGTTGTTACAACCTTATACTAATCGGTTTTCATCTTTGCAACTCACCACCAACCGTGATTAACAACCTTCACCACCGTAAACCGCTAACCACCTTCCTCGGTTACAATCTCAAGAAAACTCACCTTAGCTTCTTCTTCTTCTTTGTGAAACCCATCACCACCACCTTCTAGCTAGTATCAAACCAAACCGCTACCATCTCCACTATTATCTACCGGCTGTGACTGTTCTCATTCGAACTTCATCACAAACCACCACAATTTGTGCAGCTGCTGTCCCTGTGGTTTACTGCTGAGCAACGGACCAAACACACCTTATTATGTTCCTATTACTCGCTGTTAACGGTGATGGTGACTGGTGAGTGATGATTGATGATGAGGTTAAAAAAAAGGTGATATACGATGATCATAGTGATGTATGATGATGATTGCGAGCATGATAAAGATGATGGAGGTGATACATAAAAGAATGAAAATAATAAAGATGAAACATGATTGGGTATGTAGGCCATTAAAGATGATGGCTTGCGTTTTTTTTATATATGTTTCTGTTTCCCACAAGTTTGACATCACAACAAGATTATTATATAAAAGTGATATATATATTTATTCAAAAGAAAGATGCACAAGTTGTGGATACAAAACCCCACAGAAAGTAACGTGCAAATAATAAAAAAAAAGAGCAAGTGGTAGTTCTATTTTAATGTTTAGAGAGGGTGCATTATTGAAGAAAGTAGGAGAAACCATAATTATGGGTTATAATGTTTCGAATGAGTAAATAATCAGAAAAACAAGATTAGAGCATTGGTTAAGTGTTGGTTCCTGTGGGCGGCAGGTCGCGAATTCGAGTCCCGGCAAGGGCGTATTCTTTTTAAGCATATCTTTTAAGGTTCGTGAATCCGAGGCCAACCCTACAATTGTTCAATGTCGTAATATGTATTTTTACTACAAAATACATTAGGTGAGTTTCATTTGCTCCCTTTTTAATTGATTTCGCAATATATATTTTGGGCTGAGAATACATGCAATATTTTATAAAATGCTTTACGAAATAGAGACAAGAGATCAAAAATGATAATTCTGCGGATTGACGTGCTGGGTAATTTAGTTACATGTTATAAGAGCATGTGAGCGCGAATCCTAAAGATAGATCTATCGGGCTTAACACCCCCATCTTGTAGGCTGCACTATACATAAGAGCTAGTAGGCGGATGTTTAGTACTTCGAGGATTATTTATACATTTGCGAGTGTACGTATCCATCTTTGCGAAGATGACTTATTATATTATTGTTAAGGTTGGTTACTGAGGCCTCAACATAAGCAGAACAGTTTTATACACTTATGAGTGTACATATATTTATAAACGAAAATCTTGTGGTCTATTAATATATTAAAAAGATTGTTATGATAAACCTATGAACTCACCAACCTTTTGGTTGATACATTTAAGCATGTTATTTCTCAGGTACACATTAAGTCTTCCGCTGTGCATTTGCTCATTTTAAGGACATTATTTGGAGTCGATCATCGCAATGGGACCAAATATTGATGACTTCGTCCAGGTGGATTAGGACGGGTTGTTAAAGTTGGTATCAGAGCATTGGTCCTAGCGAACCAGGTCTTGCATTAGTGTGTCTAACTGATAGTTGTTAGGATGCATTAGCGAGTCTGGACTTCGACCTTAGCTGCATATTATAAGTATTGTATATCATTCCTAGTGGAAAATTTCCTGCTAATCATTCCTAAGTCTAGACACGCCTTACTGCCTTTATTGCATAGATAGTGTATAGACAAATTTATATCTTAGTGTATCTATTATGGTAAACTTTGCCTGATATCTTCCGTAAATTTCTCCGTAATTTAAGGGATTCTGGTACTATATATATCTAGGCATATTATGCATTGAGAATACCATCCAACTATCATTTGCTGTCACTAAGCTTTTCATACCAAAAATCTTTTTTTTTGTGATCGCATACGATGGCCTCTACGAATCGACCAAGTTCTTCTGACTCCGAAGATAACGTGACGGGAGCGCAACAACCGATCAACTACCGTGATTTCTTTAGAAAGTGGGAATGGGTTCGCGAAATACTTACCCTATGGAGAAATGAAGAAGGTACTCCATATCACGAGCCGAACTTACCACCTAACATCGGAGTGCTCGACCCACTCACCGGCGAACCTGTTCGCAACACCGTTTATACCCTTTTTGCAAGAATTTTTCGTCTTGAGACCACCATTAACGGAACTAGAGAAGATATCCGACCTTTACCTCACACTGATAACCAACCAGGGTTAGTAGAAGAAGTTAGAGAACTCCGAGCTCGAGTATTAACTTTAGAGATCACGGTACACAATTTGCAAGCACCAGCAGTATCACCAACACCAGTAATATCACCAGCTTCAGCACCAATGGTACCAGTACCACCAATAACCCAAGTTTCAACAATCCATGCCTCACCATCTCATTCTGTACCTTGAGTATAATCATCGTTCTACGAATCGTTCTACATCAATTACCTTCATTCGACATGACGATTATGTAATCTTTAATGTTTTAGAGATTATATATTCTCGTTCTAACGGTAAATTAAATGAGATTAATATCATATCAACTCATTAAATCTATATTACATCTGAAGAAAATATATATGTAAGTATATTTTCATAAAGATTGTAATTAAAAATTCTTTCGTACAAACTGTTAATGGTGAAAATATTTTAACGGGTAGGTAATACCCGAGGAATATTTAGATTTCACATTAATAAGTTACACTGTACATCCTTCGAATCTGATTCAACGATTATTTACTATTATGTTTACCTCCACAGATATACGAATCCGTTCACCACAGAATGACCATTTTCATTCAATTTCATATTTGGATTTTGACTTCTCAGAATCCAACAAGTGGCATAACGAAGAACACATTGGACAAAATAAAATTTGTTAGAAACAAACGAATTAGCTAATTGAAATTTTGTTAAGAATCCACGCTAACTGTTCCTAGCTAACTGGTTACATTTTATTTATCGCAATTTAATTATCGCAATTTATATTCTTGCAATTTTATTTATCGTCATTTAATTTCTGTTATTTACTTTTACGCACTTTAAATAACGGGACACGTATACAAGGTTTCGACTTATCATATTGACCCATCTATATATATATCATGGAACAGCCATAGACACTCTATATGCAAATGACGGAGTTAGCTATACAGGGTTGAGGTTGATTCCAAAATATATATATATAGTTTGAGTTGTGATCAATACTGAGACCGGTACACGGGTCACGATACGTATTAATTAATTCGAATATTATATATTAAACTATATATGAATTATTGGACTGTTAACTGTGGACTATCGACTGTGGACTAATAACATTGGACAATTAAAATGAATTAAAATATTGATTATAACATATGAAACTAAATAATTCTTCAAGTTTGCCACTTGATTTCATCTTAAACCTCATTTGTATCTTGAAAATTATAATCTGCGTTCAAATCTTTCATGATTCTTGAAAACACCTCGATCGAGAGGATGAACCAGCCGCACTTCATCTACGGAAGAAAAGATTGATGCATATAGTTATGCCCCTGAAAAACTCTCGGAAACTGAGTAAATGTTTAACACATATCTGTACTAGCTCCTTTGGCGTTATTATTACCCAAAATAACTTTGCAATTCCTTTATAAATTAGCCAATTTTGTCACAGCTCCAGCAAATCAACTTCGACTATTCGTTCGAAACAACCATATTATAACCTTGATATATATGCGTGCTCATTTATTGTTACCAGAGAACCTTTTATATTCCACCATACTACCATCAGCGTTTAATCATCTAAAAACACAATTCTCCTGAAACCACCTCGATTTGATAACCGATGACCCAGATCAGTTAACTTTGAAAATGCTGACGAAGCAGCATGTTGTAAATGGTCTTAATGGTCAAAAGTTGATGATAAAGAAGGGAGTGTTAGGAACGCTCGATAGAAAATTTGGTACTGAAAATCGGATTAAGCACACCATGAAGGAGACCAATGATAAATACAAGGATCAAACCCTATATTCAAAGAATTCAGGTAATTCTGGATCCGATGAAATCTTTAGAGAATATCTTGCTCCAAAGTCATGTTAAAATCTTGCGAATTTTTTTTTCAGCAACCTTCGAACTTAGAAATTCCAAAATATCATCATAAATATCTTTGATATTTCTGAAGATATTTTCATAAATATTCTCGTCTGAAATTATATATCTCTTCGTGCTATCTGTATTCCATTATATTGGAAACTTCTGTAAAACCTAAGGATAAATTATGAATAAATTCTGGAGAAGTGTAGGGAATTGAAGCATGAGTTAGTATAATATAATGGCGCTTGGCCAACGTGATTATATTACAGTAAGTCATGCTGAAGTTTCTAATGGAATGTGATGATGTTTCACAGATCATAATGTCATCATGTGTCATGTTACATAACTCTTTCATTCTACTTAATCTTTAAGCACATCACGAAAATATTTCCTTGATATTCCTGTTCTTCCGTAAATTCCAACAGTTTGCTAATAAATCGTGCGATTACATTTTCTTTCTGATTAGAAGATTTCTTTAAATTCTGAAAATCAACCTTGACTATGTCAGAAGTTAAGACGAACCTCTAATCACTTCATTTCACTCTTTTGTGATAGCTTCACTCGTACGCCTCTCATGATCGAATCATTTTATCCATATTAATCGAAAACGATAAAACACTATTTATCAACTCATATTCATTAAGAAAAACATTCTTATTGTTAGCCATGACGACCTCGATCAAATTTCGGGACGAAATTTCTTTAACGGGTGGGTACTGTCACGACCCAAAAAATTTCGACTAATTTTAAATCAAACTCTCGATACGATATTAGATTTTCAACACGATAAGCTAAGTATGTTAGGTTGAGTCTCAAAAATTTTGAACTGTTTCATATATTCATTTGACCTTCGACTGCTCTCGACGATTCAAAACAATTACTTGTACATAGATATGTGTGTATGTATATATAAATGATAATTCGAAATATAATTTGAAGTATTATATGTTGTTGTTATTAAAAATTTATAAAATAAAAATAGGATATTATAATAATTATTATTTAAAATATATCTCTATATATAAATAAAGTATATTAAGAATAAATATTAAATGATTGTAATACTCGTTTGATGTTTCGATTGATATTAATCAAGTTAAAAATGAACTTATATGATTTTAAAATAAAAGGTGATCTGAAAATGAGTTATGTAAGCTATAGGCTTATTAAAAATATATTTAGGATCTAATTATTTAATTTTAACACTTTTTATATTTCACCCATAAATGAGAGGGACAGATGATGTAATTTTTTATTTAACAAATTAAGGATCGAATTTTATACCATAATGACTGAAATAAATAAAGGAATTTAATTTAAAAATATGGAATTTTTCTGAGTACTTTTATCCGCCACTGATTTAACAACGGAGTCCGATATTACACTGTGTGGCAAAACTGTCGGTATAAGATTCCAAAGTTTACGGCTGCTACTCTATTTGGTTACTGTTTGTGCACATGATTCATTCACTTGATTAATAATAATATTATTATTATATTTATTTATATATATATATATATATATATATATATATATATATATATATATATATATATATATATATATATAATTATATATATAATTATATATATATGAATCACATGGGTAAGAAACCCATTACATTTTTCTGCTTCTACTAGCTCTTTTCGTTCACCATCTCCTTTATTGAGGGTAGAGTCAGTACACCACAAACAATCACCTAATCACCACCACTCCACCATCGTGAAACTTCACCATTTTGAATCAACATAAACCGCCACCATCATCATGATATTACTACTACAACTCATCACCCTAGAACCACACCCATTTATGTTTTCTAACTTTATTTATAGCACAATGATTAACCACCCCTTCACCTTCACCTCCTTGAACTACACCGAGAAACAACCATCAAGAACCACCTAAAACCGTTACCTCTTTTCACCATGAAGACAACCACCATTGAGAATCACCATAACCCATCACCCTTGCAATCACCATCGACTATATTATTTTGTTTAATGGTTGAACCGCCACTCAACACCCTCACCCCACAACCACCATGAGCTACCATCTCCAAACCGGACATCATTACAACCGTCTTCAACCGAGAACACAATAACCCAACACCTTATACTAATCGGTTTTCATCTTTGCAACTCACCACCAACCGTGATCAACAACCTTCACCACCGTAAACCGCTAACCACCTTCCTCGGTTACAATCTCAAGAAAACTCACCTTAGCTTCTTCTTCTTCTTTGTGAAACCCATCACCACCACCTTCTAGCTAGTATCAAACCAAACTGCTACCATCTCCACTATTATCCACCAGCTGTTACTGTTCTCATTCGAACTTAATCACAAACCACCACGATTTGTGCAGCTACTGTCCCTGTGGTTTACTGCTGAACAACGGACCAAACACACCTTATTATGTTCCTATTACTCGCTGTTAACGGTGATGGTGACTGGTGAGTGACGATTGATGATGAGGTTAAAAAAAAGGTGGTATACGATGATCATAGTGATGTATGATGATGATTGCGAGCATGATAAAGATGATGGAGGTGATACATAAAAGAATGAAAATAATAAAGATGAAACATGATTGGGTATGTAGGCCATTAAAGATGATGGCTTGCGTTTTTTTTTATATATGTTTCTGTTTCCCACAAGTTTGACATCACAACAAGATTATTATATAAAAGTGATATATATATTTATTCAAAAGAAAGATGCACAAGTTGTGGATAAAAACCCCACAGAAAGTAACGTGCAAATAATAAAAAAAAAAGAGCAAGTGGTAGTTCTATTTTAATGTTTAGAGAGGGTGCATTATTGAAGAAAGTAGGAGAAACCATAATTATGGGTTATAATGTTTCGAATGAGTAAATAATCAGAAAAACAAGATTAGAGCATTGGTTAAGTGTTGGTTCCTGTGGGCGGCAGGTCGGGAGTTCGAGTCCCGGCAAGGGCGTATTCTTTTTAAGCATATCTTTTAAGGTTCGTGAATCCAAGGCCAACCCTACAATTGTTCAATATCGTAATATGTATTTTTACTACAAAATACATTAGGTGAGTTTCATTTGCTCCCTTTTTAATTGCTTTCGCAATATATATTTTGGGCTGAGAATACATGCAATATTTTATAAAATGCTTTACGAAATAGAGACAAGAGATCAAAAATGATAATTCTGCGGATTGATGTGCTGGGTAATTTAGTTACATGTTATAAGAGCATGTGAGCGCGAATCCTAAAGATAGATCTATCGGGCTTAACACCCCCATCCTGTAGGCTGCACTAGACATAAGAGCTAGTGGGCGGATGTTTAGTACTTCGAGGATTATTTATACACTTGCGAGTGTACGTATCCATCTTTGCGAAGATGACTTATTATATTATTGTTAAGGTTGGTTACTGAGGCCTCAACATAAGCAGAACAGTTTTATACACTTACGAGTGTACATATATTTATAAACAAAAATCTTGTGGTCTATTAATATATTAAAAAGATTGTTATGATAAACCTATGAACTCACCAACCTTTTGGTTGATACGTTTAAGCATGTTTATTCTCAGGTACGCATTAAGTCTTTCGCTGTGCATTTGCTCATTTTAAGGACATTATTTGGAGTCGATCATCGCAATGGGACCAAATATTGATGACTTCCTCCAGGTGGATTAGGACGGGTTGTTAAAGCACTGCAGCCTCATGCGATTGCATGAGGCTGGATTTCAGCTCAGGAACAAAAGTCCAGCGAGCTCTGCTCTTCACCACAACACACACAATACACGAAAACTCTCCCAAAACCCTCTCAAATTTCATCATTTTTTCACCAAAATTCACCAAATTTCTTGCTACAATCTGCTCTAAACATGAATTTGATAAGGAGTTTATCAAAAAGGGTAACAATTTCACTCCTAAACCTCTTTAAATTTGATTTTTAGTGTTCTTGAGCTATAATTTACCTAATTTGATTTTGTTAATTTCTAGTGTAATTAGAGTTAAATTGTTAGTATTTTATGCATGTATAACCTAGATTGATGCTATTTAACATGATTTGAAGCCAAAAACTTCAAAAATTTTAGAAATCTAGGGTTTGTGTTCTTGAGCAATTTGTGGCTTTTTGATATAAACAGGTTATGGCCGATTTTTGTCATGAATTATTGCTAAATTAAGTAGTGTAACATGTTTAGGTAGTTAAATGATCCAAACTTTGATCCTAAACATGATTTTTGGAGATTAAAGTAGACTTTTTAAGTCTAAAATTCATGAACTTGATAAATTTGATATAATTGCCATTTGAGACTTGTTTAATTGCTAGTAATGACTATTTTGACATGTTATTTGAGTTAAATGCTTATGAACTTTGTATACATTTTCATATATGCTTATTTGAAAAAAGTGTAGAATTGTTAAAATTGTGAAAATGTGTATAAGTTTAATTTTGATTTAACATGTTATTGTAATTATGCTAATTTGTTATTTTGCTAACACTAATGCATATTTGGATGCACAAATTTTGTGTTTAATGTGTTTTACAGAGATTTACTAATACTGATACTGGAGGTTCATCATCATCATCTAGACGACCTGCTCCAAAACCTGAACCTGAAATGCAATATGAACCTGAACCGGAACAACAACAGGAACCACAACAACAGCCTGATCAACACGTACCTTATTATGATCCGCTACAATTTGTTGATGCCTTCACAGTATTTCCGATGCATCCACCAGTAGAATACCCAACAATTCCTGAACACACGTTGCATCCTAATCTGAGATTCGATAGAAGCTGGAGAGATTACCCATCATATCAAAGTAACAAATTCAAACTGCTACCGAAAAATGTAGAGGTGCCAAGAGTAATCGATTGGGATCCTTTGGAAAGGGTACATCTAGCTGATCGTGTTAGACTGCTACTGATTCAAAGGTATGGCAGTTCTTCTTTTACTGATTGGGAATGCTTATTCACCATTCGTAGGCCTGTATATAAGGAATGGTGTGTCGAGCTGATGAGTACTATAGCATTAAATGTAGATGTAGATAGATTAGATGATAGAAGTTTTCTTAGATTTATACTTGGCCGTAGGATGTACAGGATGTCCATGCTGGACACGGCCAGGGCTTTGCAGATATATACGCCCACTGAATTACTACTACCTGATTGTATGAATTTGATTTATCGTGGTGAAAGGGTAGATAGAAATTTTGATGTGAACGTTGTCTGGAGGCGTATGTCAGATTATAATGTTTTTGGGTGGGCAGGAACACATACCTACTTACATATTAACAGAGCCAAGCTTCGTATAATTCATAGATTTTTTGCTAACTCGATTACACAGAGAGGTCACAACAAGGAAAAATTGACCTTACATGATTTATTTTACCTAAAGTGTATTCGAGACCCAAGAGGCTTTGTTAATATCCCTTACTGTGTTGGTTTTTATTTGTCTAAGATGGTTGAAGGAATACAGGAAGGGGGGATAATTGGAGGAGGTATTTTTGTTACTCTCATTGGAGAGTATTTAGGTGTAGATAAGGACCAAGGGGTCCACTTTTGGAATGTAGGGAACAGGTTGAGCTTTTAGGATTGAGGGTTTATGCGGGTGCTAAGGTATTAAAGAGTAGACGCAACCAGGCAATACCCTATGAAGGTAGTCATCCTCAGGTAGAGAGAGGATCAGACGAGGAAATGGAGGAAGCGGATGACATTAGGGATGTCATTCGGGAGGCTATGACTGATGTCTACCAGGATATAGATGAGGTAGATATGACAAACGCGGAGAGATTTCATCGGATGGAGCAGTGGCAAGCCCGGAATGATTACGAGCATTCCAGGCAACGACACCATGATAGATGGGACTATCATCAGCGTCAGATTATGAGCCGGCTATCACCTCAAGAGCACTACGTCCCGACCCGACCCTCTTACTATCCTCCACACCAGCCCGAGATGAGACCACCATATACTCTCTACGACCCTAACCAGGCCTACCAGTACACCTATCACCAAGCATGAAACCCAGACGACGACATGAACTGGAACCCCTATCCAGATTGATTTAGTTCCTGTTGGTGATTTCTCTGATTTTTATTATTTATTAAACATATGATATTGTGATACATTAATGTATTGTTTAATATTTTTATTATGTTGTACTAATATTTCATATTTGATTTGAAAGTGGGATTTTAAGTCCCATTTCAAATTAACATGCTTGTTTATATTTGTATGTATGTATATTGTCAATTATACACAACAGGGTAAAACAGCGCATTTTCAAAGACTGTCATTAAGTTCAGCAAAAGCTAATACTTTTGACGACAAAACGAAAAACAAATGTGATGTAAAAACAAGACGGAATGAACAAATGATGTGCACCATTTATCATTCAGCAAACAAACGCCAATATGTTTGGAAACTTTGGTAAAATTTAATCATTTTTCTACGCTAATCACCCTCAATAATTTAAATTGTTACTGATTTCTTGCAAATGAGAGCATTGCAAGATCTTAAGTGTGGGAAGGGGTTAAATTCTTTCGGATTTTTAAAATTTTTAAATTTATACACTTGGTTACCATTAAAAATACTAGTAACGCAGTAGTTGTATTAGAATCTAGTGCTCTCTGATAATAAAGAACAGCCCTAGTCTTATATACTGACTACCCAATTCTAGTAAAATTTTTCAAAATTTTCAATTAAATGAATTCAAAATCATGTTTATACATATTTATGAACGATAAAAATAGGTGTTAACACCGAAATTATTGTTACTTTGGAAATGACATAAATTGAGAAACAAACCAAAATGTTAGAATTCATTTAAAATGGAATAGAGGACAATAAAAAGGCAAATAAAAGAAAATAAAAAGCCAAGTGAGGGAAAAATTTACCAAGTTATTTTGAACATATATCACATATTTCTGTAACAAATAATTGAAGATACTTTTGCTTTGGACTAATTTAATCAGTTTTACCCGATTTACTGTAAGAAAAGATGGATATATACAATGAATCAACTCCATCATTAAAAGGAAGTAAAGTCTTCTGAAAAAGAAACGCGCTTCTTGATTTAGGTCATGAAGTTGTCGTCCAGACCAGTTGTAGAGTCTACGAAAAACCTTGAAAAGTTTTCTCGAAAATCAGCTGGAAATCCACGGACCTCAGCATCAAACAGGGTCGCCAAGTGGTCAGACTTATCCTAACCATGAGAGGATCTGTCTCGTAAAATGGTTAGGACGTCGTACAAATTAGCTTGATAAGACTAATGAATCAGATCTCCAGAAAGGATAATCTCCTTAAAGATTAAAAATCAGCTTTTAAGACTGATATTACTCAATCCTTGAGATTGACTTTAAAGAATGAGAATTACAAACTCATGGAATTCGATGATATCTAAACTCGAGCTTGAACGAGAAAATATTTTGATCAAAATTACAAACCGATTTGTTTTCTGAAAAACCCATTTTTAATGCGTTCATTACCATTGAACGTAAAATCCTAGGAATTCATCTGGAATTCATTAGGTCACCTGAACCAAATTGGGTGTCAACCGTAAGAACGGTGGTTGCATAGTATGGTCGAAGACAGGACCTTGTGCCAAACTGAAAAACCATAAGGGTGAGCATTACTATTACTCCTACCAAGGATAGTGATTGCATCCGACACATTATAGACCATAATTAAAAGCATGTCAGGGGACATTGCCTTAACAGTTGCTTGTTCAACGCTTTCCTTTACAACCGGACGGTAGTTTACTGAAAGGTAATATACGGAGCAAGTATACTGGACGTGTTGCTTTCCCAATACAAGGTTAGCAAGTGGGTGACACAAAACCACAAGTTTTGAGCTAAAGTTTTCAAATCTGAAACCCACCAAACCCACAAAAACAATTTGCAAACACCGGTGAAGGGTTATTTCGAAAAACTTATCTAGGGTAAAAGCTAGATTAAATTTTCAAAAGATCAAATGTTTTCATAAAGATCCAATTTCCTTAAGGATCTAAATTTTTATAGTCATGTGGGACTGTAAACCACAACGTTACTACCATTGTTTATACCGCCGTATAGAAATCACTGATGTACAAAGTGTGAAGAATAAAGAAGTGATTCTAGTATTATTTTTTTTATTTCAAGGCTATATTGCTTGAGGACAAGCAACGCTCAAGTGTGGAAATATTTGATAATGCTAAAAACGAACATATATTTCATAGCATTATCCCTCAAGAAAGACAAGCTTTTAGTTGCAATTGTTCTATTTACAAGTGATATTCGTTTAAATAATAAAGGTGAAGACAAAAGACAGATTCGACGATTTGAAGACGCAAACGACCAAAAAGCTCAAAAGTACAAAATACAATCAAAGTGGTTCCAATTATTGATGAGAAACGTCTCAAAATTACAAGAGTACAAGATGCGAAACGCAAAATACAAGATATTAAATTGTACGCAAGGACGTTCGAAAATCCGGAACCGGGACCAGAGTCAACTCTCGCAACGAATTAAAAATTACAAGTCTACTATGCACAAGAATAAAATATAATATTTAAATAATTATATAAATTATTTATATATTATATATTATTATATAAACCGTCGGCAGAATGCAAACAACAACATGTGGGCTGGAAAAAGTGGCCATGCGATCGCATGGCCAGGAAGGCTAAAAACCATGCGATCGCATGGCAGTAGGTGAGAGGCCACATGCCTATAAATTCGCAGTTTGGTGAACGATATATCCATCTTTTATCCATCTCTCTATCTATAAACGTATATATATATATATATATATATATATATATATATATATATATATATATATATATATATATATATATATATATATATATATATATATTTTAATTTTAATTTTAAATTCTAATAATAAGGGTATGTTAGCGAATGTTGTAAGGGTGTAAGTCGAAATTCTGTCCGTGTAACGCTACGCTATTTTTTCACTGTAAGTCATAGTTAATGTTATTTTTAAATTAATGTCGTGTAGCTAAGTTATTATTATGCTTATTTAATGCCGAAGTAATCGTGATGTTGGGCTAAATATTAAAATTGGGTAATTGGGCTTTGTACCATAATTGGGGTTTGGACAAAAGAATGACACTTGTGGAAATTAGACTATGGGCTATTAATGGGTTTTATATTAACTAAATGATACCTCGTTGATTTAATATATAGACTTATAATTTGACGTATTTATATATAACCACATACGCTTGACTGGGTACGGTGGGCGGGATATCTATAAATACTAATAATTATTCATTTTCCCGGACACGGAACTGGATTAATAGTTAATAGACTTGTTGAAACAGGGGTGGATTACATTCAATGGTAATTGGTGTAATTGTTAACAAAGTAGTAAAACCTTGGTTTACACGCAGTCGATAACCTGGTGTATTCATTAAACAAAGTATTAAGACCTTGTTACAATTCGAATCCCCAATTAGTTGGAATATTTGACTTCGGGATTAAGAATAATTTGACGAAGACTTCCGAATTTTATGATTATAACTGATGGACTATTATGGACAAATCCGTATGGACATATTGAATAATCCAGGACAAAGAACATTTAACCCATGGGAATAAACTAAAAATCAACACGTCAAACATCATGATTATGGAAGTTTAAATAAGCATAATTCTTTTATTTCATATTTAATTGCACTTTTAATTATCGCACTTTTATTTATTGTCATTGTATTTAATTGTACTTTTAATTATCGTACTTTTTAATTATCGCAATTTTATTTTATCGCACTTTTATTTATCACAATTTCATTATCGTTATTTAATTTACGCTTTAAATTAAGTTATATTTATTTTTAATATTTTACATTAGGTTTTAACTGCGACTAAAGTTTTAAAATCGACAAACCGGTCATTAAACGGTAAAAAAAACCCCTTTTTATAATAATAATATTACTTATATATTTTTGTATTTTTACAAATATAGTTACTAAAAATATAGCGTTAAGCTTGTTTAAAAGATCCCCGTGGAACGAACCGGACTTACTAAAAACTACACTACTGTACGATTAGGTACACTGCCTATAAGTGTTGTAGCAAGGTTTAGGTATATCCATTCTATAAATAAATAAATATCTTGTGTAAAATTGTATCGTATTTAATAGTATTTCGTTGTAAAAAATAATACTATTTCCTAGTACACCTCGCACACATCACTTCACTGGAATGGATCTTTGTGGAGAGATTTTCCACTTTGCAGTAGACATTTTGATTAATGACCTTGAGCCAAAGGTCAAACTTAGGTACAAGATGATTTGCCTTAAGGCCATTGTTTTGGATTTCAATGTGATTGATGGGCCTTTGACAAAAGATGTTCATAATGTCACCTTTTGTGACAAACTCGGGAAGACAATAGAGGTATGGACTGTAGGTGAAGAATTTCACACCTTCATCGAGTACATGCATGAATTTTCCAAAGTCCTTGAGAGACATGGAGAACCCTTTGTCAAACAACCGGAATTGGATGTTGTTTGGGGGAGTGAATTCATAGTTCGCGTAGAATTCTCGAACTAGAGTGGAATGAATGGGACCTCTTAAGGTCAAGAATGCGTCCCATTTTATGTGAGCAAAATTCTCGAGAAGGTCATCGGGAAAGTGCTCAATAGTGACCATACAACCTTCGACAATTGGTCTAGTGCTAACCATTTGTCGGTTGTGATTGATCATATCTCTTTCTTCTTGGGAGTTAGGAAAGTGATTATCGAAGGAGTCGGAAACAGAAGAGGACAAGTCAATCACGAAAGGATTGTTAGGGGACTTGTTTGTTTGACTCATTTTGAGTGAAGTGGTGTAGTGAGTTTTGCATCATGATCTTCTCAATTTAAAGGGAAGAAGATGAGTCTTTATTAAATCTTTCATTCCCTTTTGGAGTAATTGAATCTTTTGAGGAATTGAATCATATTTAAATATGATGAATTGTGCTAATATGTGTATGACACTTTGAAATCAGATCCAATTAGGTTTGAAGGATTCAATGTGCATTAATTCTTTGTGAGAGAAAAAGTAGATTTGTCAGACAGTCGTACGGTCGATCCTGCGGTCGACCGTGTACCTGACCACACGAATTCTGTGAAAATTTATCAAACTATTGTTTGGCTAGGTTGACTCATTCAAGCAAATATTATTCAAGAAATATTCAAATAGTCTTAAGAACAAACATTCAATCACATAATGTATTACACCAAATAAACAAATTCAAATAACATTGTAAATTCATCTTCTTCTACTACTTCCTTCACCTCCACTTCTCACATCGCTGCTTCTTCGGCATGAGAAAGCACTTTTCGCTTTCTTCAATAGCAGTCGGATCTTGGATTGATACTTCTTTAACTTAGCTTGATTCAGGTAGATTCGTTCTGCTTTTGAATCATGATCCAAACCATAAAAAAGATCATTGGCTTCATCCGGAAATAGTTCTTCATCACTGTCGGATATCTCTTCCATGTTGATTTGTGAGTTGGTCATAGCCTCATAGACCCTTTCAATCTCATCAGAGTCATCTTCATCATCGCATCCCATCAAAGTTAGTGTATGATGATTGAATATTTGATTGGTTGAATTTATGTGAATGTCATCCGTTACTTTCAGTTTGTTAAACAAACTAGTAAGGTGCATTCCATAAGGAAGAGCTCTTGTTGAGTCCTTTGGTACATTGCTCATTAGTATGGCCATAAAATAAGCCATGTCCACCGGTTCTTGCATTTCCAGACACCAAAGGAGAGCCATTTGAACAGCGTGAATATGCGAGAAATTTCCCATTTTACAATAAATATTGTAGTTGATCACTGTGTTCCATATCCGGAATTTCTTTCGCAGGTGTTTGCCTAGTACTCCCCGATTGAGAATTTCTTCTCTTGGAGCGTTGTCTTCACATAGTGTTCGAATAGCCGTGTCTCTATTAATGAATTCTAGGAGATAGGTTAGACTGTGTCCTGTGTGGAAGAACCTTCGTCCACTTGTCGGAACTCCCAACAGTTTTCCGAATTCTTGAAGGTATATCGTTATTCTTTTCGCTTTCAACCTAAACGAAACTGATCCTTCAGTATAGATGAAACTAAAGTAGAAGCTTCGAACGAGTGACAGATATATGGGTCCATTCAGATCAAGAAATTCATTCCACTTTAAATCTGAGAATGCTGCAACCATTTCAGGAAAATCTTCCACATTGACTCTTTTTCCTTCTGCTATTCTTCGATTACTCACTCTTTCTCTATTGAGTGTTGATCGATGTGGAGGGTAGTTGGATGAGCTTTCCCCTTGATTTGCCATTTTCTACCCAATGATACTTCAAATTAATTCAAAGTGTATGTATAATTCAATTGTAGGCAACACGTTTTGCAAACTTTAATTATCATCAATACTTGGATGTTTTGATGTTAATGTTCTTCACATCTTCACTCTTCATTAGTGTCAATGAGTTTGCAACTAGATTATGATTTTCACAAAGTTCATATATGTTCTAGAAGATCATCATCAACACATGTTTTGACATGTAACATTATCACACTCAAATTGCAACAATGTTACTTATATCATATGAACAATGATTCTATGAAAATCTAACCTAGATGTATAATGAACCCTAGAATTATTCAAAGTTAAACCAATGCATAGATAGGCATCACTACAATCGTTTCTAAGTTGTTCTTCAAGAACAATTTTGATTGTTTGCATCAATTTAAGTTTTGATTCATTCTAGTTAGGGTTTCTTCAAAACACTAGTTCATCATACAAACATAATTGAATGATAGGGAAGCAAGGATTAATCATACTGAAAGTAGGAATTGAGATGGAAGGAATGCGTGTTCTTCTGTGTGCGGTCGATCTCCTCAGTCGTGCAGAGAGTTTTTGTTATTGAAGTGAGTTCGAGTAGAATGAAAAGTGAGAGTTTTATTTAATTTAAAACAAAATCAGACCACGCACGGTCGACCGTGGTGTTAGCCGTGTGAGGAATTTCCAGACTTCTGAAACAGGATTCTACGGTCGAGTCTGCGGTCAGCCGTGATGCATCCGTGGATCTTCTAATGATGAATTTCTTCACTTCTTCTTCTCTTGAGCGCGTTTGGACGATTCTTAGGTTCTACGTAATACTTGAGGACAAGTTTTCTTTTCCTAACATTGAATGATCACATCCTCCCGATGTTTCATCATTTATATGTATATATATATATATATATATATATATATATATATATATATATATATATATATATATATATTCAATTATACACATAGTATACACAAAACGCATCAATCTTGTATTTAGCATGCAATTCATAGTTTCACACAAGCATACAATCCTAATACAAGTAAACTTCCTTCAATAATTCTTTTAAAATCATTTTTCAAAAACAATTTTGCATTTGTAAGTAAAACCTTTCACTAATTTAAAATCCTTTTGAAAATGTTACTCTCATTAGCATTTTAATCATTGGTTTTGATTGATTTTAAGGTTACCCAATCCTTGACTTATCCCTTCCATTGAATTGCTAGTTTGGTCCATTTTTCCCATGTTCTCAATTCTCCTAAAAATAGATAATGGACTTTGATTACATGATTTGTATTTGCTAGAGTCGTGACACACATTCATTTCAAGTTTATCTTTTGATGAATCATAATTAGTCATCTTTTCAAGCTTTCTTTTCAAAGTGTTGTTTTCATCAATTAAAACTTTGTTAAGTTGTCTAACTTTGTGTAATTCTTTTTCTAAAAGTTTTACTTTGACACGACTACTATCATACACAAATTTAATAGTCTTGTAATCATCTAACAATTCTTCATAATTAGAAGGATAGAATACATGTACCTTATTGCAATCCATGCTTGAGACATCAACTTCTTTGAAGGGAGATTCAACCTCTTCTTCACTTTGACCATCTTGATTTAAATCATTCCAAGAACCCATGAGGCAAAAATCTTCATTTTCATCCAAATCCTTTTCTTGAAAATCTCCAAGCTTCTTCAAATTCTCTCTTACCCTTTTACCCTTTAAACTTCTAGAGTTTTCTTCTTCTTGAGAGCGTAGTGAATCCCAACATTCCTTTGCACTTTCACATAAAATTATCTTCATTCTTTCTTCATTAGGAAAAACTTCATGAAGTAGTGAACTAGCATCAAATTGTTCAAAACATCATTATTTTGAAATGTTCACTTCGCTAGTCTTGAACTTGCTTGTGGAACAAAGTCTCCTACTTTGATTATTCTCCACAAGTAGTAATCCTTGGATTTGAGATAAGTCTCAAATCTTAATTTTCACACATCAATATCTACTTTGTCAAAGGTTGGTGCTTCTTTCACCAATTTTTCTAAGTATCCCATAGTTTGAGTTGATCCGAGAATCGTTGACTCAAGTTTTTGCACAAAATGAATTTTGACAATTTCAAAAACGTTTATAGAGCAATGATTTGAGCAACCGCTCTGATACCAATTATAAGTGACTAGAGGGAGGGGGTGAATAGTTACATGATATATTTTTAACACTTTTTTGATTGACCACCAAATTCGATTAACTTTGATCAACCAACTCAACTCAAACTTGACGTGTGTGGTGTGTAAGTTCAAAATGATGAATAAAGTAATGTAAAGAACATAGACACAAGGATTTATAGTGGTTCGGGTGGATGTTAACTAATCCTCCTCAATCCACTCCCCGATTACACTAATCGGGATTTCTTGCTTCACTAAGCACTTTTCTCCAAACTCGGTGGAGATCCGATTTACAATTCTTCAACTTCTTTGGTAGACAACAAACCTAATATTTCTATCCCTTTGAAAGATCGACTCCAACCTAGATCAACTTGTCTTCACATTGGACAAGTATTAATCTCCAAATAAGATTAATCAACTTCCTAAGTCCTTTTAAGGAAGTAGATCACTAAGCTAGTCTATGCTTCTACTAATTGAAGTTACAAGACTTATACATTTTTTTATGATGATCCTAAGACAATACTAGGACATACATTACACTAAGTAAACTCACAAGATAAATGATTTTGATTAGTAAGTTTACAACAACCAAATTCTATATCTATAAGATCATAGAATCTTCTCTTGCTTGATCACATTTGAGTAGTAATTAGAGCCCTTGTGATCTCCGAAAATAAGCTTTTAAAATATGCAAGAGGGTCAACTTCAAATGCTCTTCAATGCTTGCCTTTTATAGTGAGATTCAAAAAATAGTCGTTGTCACACTGTTGCCAGCACGGTCGACCATGGTTCGACCGTGCGTGTTTCAATCCAAAATATGTATCCGTTGTATAGCCGTTTGACTCAGATTTGAACACCACATTTTGAAACCTTTACTCCATCTAGCACCTGCAAAAGAAACCCAACATCCTATACAAGTACTATATGCATTAAGTGTGTGGGATTTGGTCTTATTGAGTGAAAGTGGCATAACACTCCAATAGTGGTAAACCCAACATTCTTGGAGAAGTGTCTTGATTGATATTTTGAGAAATCTCAGTTTGGTCAAGACTTAGTTAGGCTCATTAATGCATTTGGTTCAATCCTAAAGACTAGTCATCATGTCATTAACTTCCTAGTTTCAATTAATCACAAGTCATATTCATTTTAAGATTTAATGGAGATTAATTGAATGACGTCTTTCTAAAATAAACATTAAGTATGTAAAGACATCAATGTTAAGTCATACTTTGACAAGTAATCACAATGTCTTACTTAGGCAAGACCAAATAGATTATTGACCATTATTCCATTGTGAACCATTTTACACTTAATTCATTGGAGTAGACTAGTTACTTGAATCCTAGTGTTCTAACTAGTAAGCAAATAGCAAGCATATTAATCAAGTTGGCAAATTGATGAGTATTAAACATATTAGCAAGTAGCAAGTAATACTCACACATAGCAAGAGATAGTTATTCTAAAATCAATCATATAGATATTTGCACAACACTATAGTTTAAGCTTTTAGCAAGCTTACTTGCAATATAACATATTGCATGATTAATGTGTAAGCACACATTAATGTCCAACACATGCACAAGGAAAGAGCAATCTCTAGTTGGGACTTGGTGACCATCCTAAATATATCTAAGTGTATTCTAGGATTACAAGTCTTTACTAGTTACACTTGAAAGCATTGTTCTTTATTTAGCCTTAATTAATCACTAAATCTTCTTTGATTGTAATTAATGTTCTAGTGACATTAGCTTAAGTTTGTTGATACTTGGTGATCATACAACGGATATCTAGATAAGTTTTAAGATCACAAGTTGTTGATTAACACTTATGTGTTATGCCTAATCTTGGTTAATTTGTCATTAAGATGTAATTAAGCGTAAATAACCAAGATTAATGTTTTTATGACCAAAACTCAATTGAGTATGGAAAGGACATCTGTTCTAAGCGTATTGTAAAATGTTTCATGAATTATAGATGTCGGGAACTAGTCAAACTAAATTTGGTCAAAAATGGTGAAAGAGAAAACTGCGGTCACACTGCGGTTGACCGTGGTGGCGACTGTGCAACTTGTTTTCACAAAACTGCGTTGCAATTCAGTCTGGACTTCTACGAATGGGTATGCGGTCGACCATACATTGACCATGTATTTTGCTGACCTTTATTTTCATTCTTTAAGTTTTGTTTGACTTGGTCATTTGCAAGATCAAGTATGGATTAGTGACGTTGTGTGTTTTATGTTAAGATGTCGATCATCACTTATGCATATGTATGTGTCATCATTAAAACATATTCTTTGGTTAAGCATCATACTTAACTTTGTCGTTTAGTCCATTAACCAACATTCAATCAACAAAGGCTATGTATGTTTAGTTGCAAATGTGGGATTTTGCAAGATTGATGTATAAATATACATTAATGTCCAACACATGTACAAGGAAGGAGCAACTCTTGGTTGGGACTTGATGACCATGCTAAGTATGTCTAAATACATTTTAGGAGCACAAGTTTTCCAGTAACACTTATTTGTTATCCTTAATCAAGGCTAAATCGTCATTAAGGTGTCATTAGGTGTTATTAACCAAGATTAACGTTCTAGTAACCAAAACTCTTTTGGATATGAAGGGGGCAACTATTCAAAGTATTTTTAAAAAAGTTTCATAAATTATAAATGGCCCGAAGTGGTCAAATTTGATTTGATTAAAAGTTTGGACAAACCTTCTGCGATCGACCCACGGTCAGCCGTGAGGTCGACCGTGCACTTGGTTTCATAAACCGGCGTGCAAGGTTTTCCACGGTCTGACCTGCGGTCGACCGTGGACCAAACCGTGTGACATATATTTTGGTTTAAGCTTTATTTAATTTGGTCTTTTTCTAGAGTAAGTGTAGATCAGTGAATTTATATATTTATGTCAAGATGTCTACCATTACCTTTAGGTATGTGCATGCATCATTATCAAAACACTTATTGACATTGGTTAAGATTAATATTATCGTTAACACTTCATCTTTGTATCTTTCGCTGACGACGTTTTTTTTGGAAAACGTCCTCGATTTATATGAATTTTCGTTTTTTTCGTTAAAAATTAAAATAAAAAATAAACAATGTAAATATCGGCATAATTAATTGGTTATCAATAAAAAAAACTCATTCAAATTAGTCATCTTTGATCACCAAGTGAACTCCAAACAATACTTTTGTCAGTTTGTGTCAATATTGTTTTCATTTAATTGGTTAATTTATCTGAGTCTACAACTTTTTGGCTAATGATTACCATTATGGAGATTGGATTGTATTTTTGAATACGTAATTACGTATGCATGGTCATATATGGGCCAACCTTTTATCAAGTCCCATGCAATCTCTAAAAATGCATGCCAATGATGACATGCAACAACGAGAAGATAGATAAACTGAATTGTATGTTTATATAATATATATATATATATAATATAATTATTAACACGGAGTAATTAATTACCATATGTTGGTACCCCAAGTAGCTAAGTAAGATTAAAATATCTAAAGCATCTCAAATTTTTTTTATTGAAAAAAGATGGGAATGGATGCTTCAAAACCCATTGGAATAAATGCTTTCTTCTTTCACAATCAAAAGAAGATTCGCATTCTTCTATTTCATTTTTCCTTTTAATTATTTTCATATTATTATTATTATTATTATTATTATTATTATTATTATTATTATTATTATTATTATTATTATTATTATTATTATTATTATTATTATTATTATTATTTGTTACCTTTTGTCTTATGGTCTTTTTCTACATTCAAACCAACATGCTATCCTATTTCATACAGGAGCTATATATACTACACACTTCCCGTTTCGTTTAGGAGATAAAGAAAAGTACCATGCATAATTTTCATTTAGACCAAATTCATAAAAATGAAATATGAAAAAAGTATTAGATACTCCGTAGTAATTATGTTAGAACTAGAAGTACTATCCAACAACTGTTTTTACAAGACCAAACGTTTCATTTTCTTACTGTAACGTTGTGGCAAAAATTACTTTTTGGAAATTGAGAAAATATGTGACGTGGTATCAAATTTGAAGTGTGTTTATTTAACGTTTTAGTGCGCTTTAGTTTAATTATGCGTGTCTTTAGTAAATTAATGTAACGTTTTAGTATTAGTTTAAATCTTTGAAATGTTATGTTTTAGTTTTAATTTATGAAATGTAATGTTTTACTTTTAATTATAATATAAATATAAATATTTATAACAATAATAACATTATTATTATAATAAGTAGAATAATAATAATAATAATAATAACAATAATAATGATAATAACAATAAAATAACATTATTAATAATATTAATAAAAGGTGGGATCATGTGATGAGGAAAGTATATCATGGTTGGGAAGTGATATGTGATGACAATGTGATGTGAAGGAAATAAGGAGTAAATACCGATTTGATGTTGATGTGGCGCTCTGTGATGGGAAGGAAAGACGTTATGGTTCAGAGTGCTCTATGGTGTGTGTCAAATTTGTGTAGGCCTCACAATTTTTTAATTTAATATGTTTGTTTATGACTAATACAAATTAATAATTAAATTACAAACCATATAAATTAATTCAACTAATATTCTCATAAATCATAAATCATAAAAATTAATTAAAAGTCATTAATACATAAATGAACTAATATCATAAAATTACATAGATTAATATTCTTACAAATTAACGTTGCATAAATTAAAAATCTATTCATTGTTCGAAAGGTTCAAAATTAGCAGCTAATTAGCCGTCTTTGAAAAACATTTGACAGATAATTATCCGTCTTCAAAAAATAACTACCCCATAAACGTTGATTTGCAACCTCACGCTCTATGGGAATGTAAAGTTGTGTATGAGGGACTCATGATTGAGAAGATGAAGATTGACCAACGTGCAATTGAATGAAATCGTCTATTATTTCGTCGTTTCATTAGTAAATATTTAATCGTATGAATCTATTTATGTAATATTTATGTAGGATTTGTAAAAGATTATAGAGAAAAAGAGATTGAATTGTATATAAAATGTGTTGAAGATATTGTATAATTATAATTAGGGATGGTAATGGATCGGATATGAAACGGGTGAAGTCGTATCCATATCCATATTCGTTTAATTTTTTTTAATCCATATCCATATTCATATCCATTTATAAAAATTTCATCTATCTATATCCATATCCGTCGGGTGAAGCGGGTTAATGGATAATCATCCATATCCATTTATAATTGTTTTATTTTTAACAATTATAAGCGGTAATTCACTGTATACGATCAAAAGTAATATTTCTTAATAGTTTATGCGATCGAAAGTCACATTTTTACTAATTTATATAACAAATAGTCAACAAATATCTTATTAAACGTGTAAATATATCGATTATCTGTAAGTTGCATACTTTTTAATTACATGGAATCACATTTAAACCACCAAAGTAAGATGAATACATTTAATGATTTAACTAAAACAAAATATAAGAAAATATTTATATTTTTAGAGAGAAAATATATATATATATAAAAAAAGATGAATATAATTAATGAAATACCGCTACATAAATGACATTTATTCAAGTGATAAATTTATATATTTAGTTATTTCGGGTGAAAAACGGGTTCATCCGTGGATGAAATTTTTCCTCCATATCCATATCCATATTCATATCGGTTCATCCATATCCGTAACCATATCCATTTAGATCGTCCATATCCACGAATAATCGGGTGGATCGGGTAAATATCCACTGGATCGGGTATCCATTGGCATCCCTAATATTTATAATGGTATAATTTAATTAAAAAAAAACCAACAGATAAAAAATAAATATATCCATCTAGCAATTGATATATTGTTTAAACCACTGTTGCAAAACATATTTTATGAATCTAAACAGAAAAAGTATAGGTTTATAGTCGGAAAAATAAGTTACAAGTCGTTTTTGTAAAGGTAGTCATTTCAGTCGAAAGAACGACGTCTAGATGACCATTTTAGAAAACATACTTCCACTTTGAGTTTAACCATAATTTTTGGATATAGTTTCATGTTCATAATAAAAATTATTTTCTCAGAATAACAACTTTTAAATCAAAGTTTATCATAGTTTTTAATTAACTAATCCAAAACAGCCCGCGGTGTTACTACGACTAGGGGTGTTCAAAATATCCGAATCCGAAATCCGAATCCGAATTATCCGAAATCCGAATCCGAAAATATCCGAAAAATCGGATATCCGAAAATTCGGATATCCGAAAATCGGATATCCGATTTTTCGGATTCGGATATCGGATGGAGTTTTTAAAATTTTCGGATATTCGGATATCCGAAAATCCGAAAATTTCTAAAAAATCCGAAAAATATCCGAAATATCCGAAAAATATCCGAAATATCCGAAAATTATCCGAATATCCGGAAAATTATCCGAAAATATTCGAAGTTCTTCAAAAATATCGGATATTCGGATAATCCGATATCCGAATCCGAAATTTTGGATATCCGAAAATCGGATATCCGAAATTTCGGATTCGGATTTCGGATGGGGTTTTTCACTATCCGAATTTTCGGATATCCGAAAATTCGGATATCCGAATTTCGGATATCCGAAAATGAACACCCCTAACTACGACGGCGTAAATCTGGTTTTACGGTGTTTTTCGTGTCTCCGGGTTTTAAATCATTAAGTTAGCATATCATATAGATATAGAACATGTGTTTAGTTGATTTTAAAAGTCAAGTTAGAAGGATTAACTTTTGTTTGCGAACAAGTTTAGAATTAACTAAACTATGTTCTAGTGATTACAAGTTTAAACCTTCGAATAAGATAGCTTTATATGTATGAATCGAATGATGTTATGAACATCATTACTACCTTAATTTCCTTGGATAAACCTACTGGAAAAGAGAAAAATGGATCTAGCTTCAATGGATCCTTGGATGGCTCGAAGTTCTTGAAGCAGAATCATGACACGGAAACAAGTTCAAGTAAGATCATCACTTGAAATAAGATTGTTATAGTTATAGAAATTGCACCAAAGTTTGAATATGATTATTACCTTGTATTAGAATGATAAACTACTGTAAGAAACAAAGATTTTTTGAGGTTGGATGATCACCTTACAAGATTGGAAGTGAGCTAGCAAACTTGAAAGTATTCATGATTTTATGAAACTAGAACTTTTGGAATTTATGAAGAACACTTAGAACTTGAAGATAGAACTTGAGAGAGATCAATTATATGAAGAAAATTGAAGAATGAAAGTGTTTGTAGGTGTTTTTGGTCGTTGGTGTATGGATTAGATATAAAGGATATGTAATTTTGTTTTCATGTAAATAAGTCATGAATGATTACTCATATTTTTGTAATTTTATGAGATATTTCATGCTAGTTGCCAAATGATGGTTCCCACATGTGTTAGGTGACTCACATGGGCTGCTAAGAGCTGATCATTGGAGTGTATATACCAATAGTACATACATCTAAAAGCTGTGTATTGTACGAGTACGAATACGGGTGCATACGAGTAGAATTGTCGATGAAACTGAACGAGGATGTAATTGTAAGCATTTTTGTTAAGTAGAAGTATTTTGATAAGTGTATTGAAGTCTTTCAAAAGTGTATAAATACATATTAAAACACTACATGTATATACATTTTAACTGAGTCGTTAAGTCATCGTTAGTCGTTACATGTAAATGTTGTTTTGAAACCTTTAGGTTAACGATCTTGTTAAATGTTGTTAACCCAATGTTTATAATATCAAAAGAGATTTTAAATTATTATATTATCATGATATTATGATGTACGAATATCTCTTAATATGATATATATACATTAAATGTCGTTACAACGATAATCGTTACATATATGTCTCGTTTCAAAATCATTAAGTTAGTAGTCTTGTTAGTAGTCTTGTCTCGAGCCGTCTCGACGTCCGTTGCGACAGTTTGGTGACTAGTCCATCCCGTCTCGAAGAAAACCGTCTAATATGACAGTCAACGGTTAAAATTCGGGTCAAAGTTGAAAAAAAATCACTTCAATGTCTCTCAAAATTCGGAAAAGCCAGAAAGTCGGTAAAATCGTTCAAATTTGTCGTATTTTAGTTTGAATCTTATGTATTATATTAACGGTGATAGCAATTATGAGTACAAATTAGTCAATTAAAGTTATTGGCTTTAAAATATGTATACATATATACATTTATATACTTATATATTTAAAAGTCAACTTTGGTCAACGTCCGTCTCGACCCCGTTTCGAACGTCTCGGCCTTTTTAGGGCCCGACCGTCTCGACCCCGTCTCAAGTCTTTTGCAACCTTGGTTTAAACCAATCAAATCTTGTCACCTGAATTCTCACGATCCCTTTTTGCCCGTTCAAATTGAAACTAACGCCCATTTGACGTTGAATTTAGCGCCGCGTAATTGACGTTAAATCTGGTCTGGCCAGAAACCAACGTAATTTAAACATGGCGTAAGCTCTCATATAAGAAAGTACATAAAACTTCACTTAATTCATCCCTATGTATAAGCTATAGCTAATACCATTAGTACATCCAGCAACATATAAGTATGTCCAGAAATAATATGATGATAACAATAATAATTTAGTCTACACGGGATCGAATATATATGTGAGTAGATCTACTCGGTATTCAACAACACAAAAGCATGTGCATAAAAAAGAAAATAAATAAAGCTAAGGTTTAACTTTTAGTTCAATATTTTAATTTAATATTAACCATTACCATTATTTAATAGTATCTTTGTGTCATAATTAAAAACCGTTAAAACATACTCCAGTAGTTTAAGTTTAGATTGCTTGCTTGAGTTTGAAGCATCTTCGTATGCTTTTGGAATTTATTCTCATCTTCCCGATGAATATATTCTCATTCGATGCTCGACTTTATTTTTGGTCACGTACCACTTAATTGTATAAATGGACACTTGAGATTTGCCATCATAATCCCACTTGTTTACCTACAAGATCACAATTAGTGCGTGTTTAAATGATCTTATTTTGATCTTTTATTTGCTTATAATCTAGCGTTATTAGGTTATTTATTGTGTTTGGATCGGTCGATTTATGAAAATTATTTGTTTGTAAGCATGTATAATGTTAGACATATTGAATAAACAAATGTAACAGAACTAATTATGTGTGTGATCGATGTGTATTTTATGTTTAGGATTTTTTTTTTATTTTTTTTATTTTTTGTATAGATTAGCATAAGTGTAATAGGCGGCATAAAGAATAAAATTTCTATGATATCACTACTTGTAGAGTTTGTAGATGAATTTACATTATCTAATTGTACGAGTTGTTGTATCATAAACAGATCTTGTTAGTCTTCCGAATTTGGTGTTGAACATATATATATAATGGGCCTGGTTCATTTTAACAAATTAAATTAGCTAGTAAGTCCTAATATAGCACGCCAGCCCATTTCAGGCCCAACACTAATTAAATTTATTGACAGCTACTAATTATTCTGAATTTATGTCTTACTTAAAGGGATTTTCCCTGGCAAATTCTGAAATTAAATTCATACATACAATAATTTTAAGAGATACTTATGTATATAATTCCGTGGCTATCTTTAACAAATGTCTTTTATAATTCTCGTGCCGTAATACGGCGTAATCGGCTGGAAATGATGAAAGCGCGATGGCTGCTTCACAGAATGAAAAGGAATCGTGAGAAAGACGTGTTCCATTCTGGTTGGTGGATGATATATCCGTTGGGAAGATGCCAAATTCAAACAGATAGTTTTATAAATTATGATAAATTTTAATATAATAAATAAAATAAAACAATTTATATGTCTATAAATACAACACATTTCTATAAATTTTTACAAAACATTTCTATCATTCTCTCAACATTTCTTAATCATGTCAAACCAATCTCAAAATCTCAATTCTAATGAGGGTGGTTCATCTAATCTCAATTTCGGGTCATCATATTTTCCCGGTTCGACCTCAAATTCCCCGCAAAATATTCGGAGTAGTCGATCTTTTGGCAATGTCCCTGCAACAAAATATTCATTTTATTTTTATTATTTTTAGTGTGTTTTTATTAATTTAAATAATTTATATATGTTTTACTTTTATAAAATATAATTAAAGGAATAAAATAAAACTCAAACAAAAATAAAAAAGAAAAGAAAAATGTAGGTCCTATTTTCATATTAGACAACTATCACGTCATACCATTATAAACTCCATCATGCCCATCACGCCATTACATTTGCCACATCAACATTATACACCACCAAAACACATCATCACACCCCACCATACCTTATTTCAAATGGTCTTAATACTTTATATTAATGATGATTTATGGTTATATTCTTCTTTATTATTTAGTTAGTCCTTTACTATTTCATTTTCTCTTTCATTTGGTCCTTACAAATTTATCTCTTTTTTCTCCTTATAACTCATTTAATCATTATTTTTAAAATTTTAAGCAACATAAATTACTAAGTAATACAAATATAAATTTGGTTATAATATAAATAAATAAATGACTTGAATAAGTTTTGTAAATGTATTAAAGACCCGACAAATTAATAAAATATACTTCGTAATATATTCATACTTTGGCCATGTTTATTTTGCACTTAATTGACTTAATACAATGAAACTTAATATGAAAAGCTATTAAGGGGTGCTTGTTTTTGACTTAATAAACAAGACACGTCTTAATTTAAAAAAATCAAAAGTATTGTGAATTTTCATTTAAGTTCTCAGTTTTTAATAAAAGCTAGTTTAACTACTCAACTATAAGGTTAATTTAGTAAATTTAATTATTTAGACGCTTATTCAGCCTGAAAAACAAACAATAAGTATTTATTCGTCAATTAGTTTTTTCAGACGTCATATATATATATATATATATATATATATATATATATATATATATATATATATATATATATATATATATATATATATATATAGGGGCAGGATCAATGGGGAAGTAACCAATCGGGGGGAAGCAGGGGGGAGCAAAATTTTGTTTTTTTCGTTTTTTGAATTTTTTTTCCGGCATCAAGATCACACGAAAATATGAACATTTAGAAGAGACACTTCGTGATGAATGTTATTATTTAGGCGGGAAAACGATCGACAAAAATAACATTCAAGATAATATTGTTCGTGAAGAATATGAACGTTTTTTTTTCATGTTTTGTGAAGTAAAATTTAGCCCGATTTAGAGTTTAGGGTTTAGGGTTTAGGGTTTGGTGTTTTGGGTTTATTCCATAAACTCAAAACACCAAACCCTAAACCCTAAACCCTAAACTCTAAACCGTTCGTGTTAAAAACTCAATCTAAATCCTAAATCTAAACCCTAAATCTAAACCCTAAACCCTAAATTTCTAAACCCTAATATCTAAACCCTAATATCTAAACCCCAATAGCTAAAACCTAAAAATACGCTCGAAAAACACGATAATTGTTATATATTACTTCTTCCAGCGTTTTTCCGCCAAAATAAAAACATTTATCACAAATTGTCTCTACTAAATGTTCATATTTTCATCTCATCTATAATGTTCGTGAACAAAGTTTTTTCAAAAAACGAAAAAAAAAAAGTTTTTGCTTACCCTCGAATGGTTACTTCCCTCTTGATCCTACCACTATATATATATATATATATATATATATATATATATATATATATATATATATATATATATATATATATATATATATATATATATATATATATATATATATATATATATATATATATATACATAGGAATAGATTTGTTACCAATTTTCACGTAGCTAAAATGAGAAAAATTATCCAATCTTGTTTTACCCATAACTTCTTCATTTTAAATCCGTTTTAAGTGAATCAAATTGCTATGGTTTCATATTGAACTCTATTTTATGAATCTAAACAGAAAAGTATAGGTTTATAGTCGGAAAAATAAGTTACAAGTTGTTTTTGTAAAGGTAGTCATTTCAGTCGAAAGAACGACGTCTAGATGACCATTTTAGAAAACATACTTCCACTTTGAGTTTAACCATAATTTTTGGATATAGTTTCATGTTCATAATAAAAATCATTTTCTCAGAATAACAACTTTTAAATAAAGTTTATCATAGTTTTTAATTAACTAACCCAAAACAGCCCGCGGTGTTACTACGACGGCGTAAATCCGGTTTTACGGTGTTTTTCGTGTTTCCAGGTTTTAAATCATTAAGTTAGAATATCATATAGATATAGAACATGTGTTTAGTTGATTTTAAAAGTCAAGTTAGAAGGATTAACTTTTGTGTGCGAACAAGTTTAGAATTAACTAAACTATGTTCTAGTGATTACAAGTTTAAACCTTCGAATAAGATAGCTTTATATGTATGAATCGAATGATGTTATGAACATCATTACTACCTTAATTTTCTTGGATAAACCTACTGGAAAAGAGAAAAATGGATCTAGCTTCAACGGATCCTTGGATGGCTCGAAGTTCTTGAAGCAGAATCATGACACGAAAACAAGTTCAAGTAAGATCATCACTTGAAATAAGATTGTTATAGTTATAGAAATTGAACCAAAGTTTGAATATGATTATTACCTTGTATTAGAATGATAACCTACTGTAAGAAACAAAGATTTCTTGAGGTTGGATGATCACCTTACAAGATTGGAAGTGAGCTAGCAAACTTGAAAGTATTCTTGATTTTATGTAACTAGAACTTGTAGAATATATGAAGAACACTTAGAACTTGAAGATAGAACTTGAGAGAGATCAATTAGATGAAGAAAATTGAAGAATGAAAGTGTTTGTAGGTGTTTTTGGTCGTTGGTGTATGGATTAGATATAAAGGATATGTAATTTTGTTTTCATGTAAATAAGTCATGAATGATTACTCATATTTTTGTAATTTTATGAGATATTTCATGCTAGTTGCCAAATGATGGTTCCCACATGTGTTAGGTGACTCACATGGGCTGCTAAGAGCTGATCATTGGAGTGTATATACCAATAGTACATACATCTAAAAGCTGTGTATTGTACGAGTACGAATACGGGTGCATACGAGTAGAATTGTTGATGAAACTGAACGAGGATGTAATTGTAAGCATTTTTGTTAAGTAGAAGTATTTTGATAAGTGTCTTGAAGTCTTTCAAAAGTGTATGAATACATATTAAAACATTACATGTATATACATTTTAACTGAGTCGTTAAGTCATCGTTAGTCGTTACATGTAAATGTTGTTTTGAAACCTTTAGGTTAACGATCTTGTTGAATGTTGTTAACCCATTGTTTATTGTAACAAATGAGATGTTAAATTATTATATTATCATGATATTATGATATATAATATATCTTAGTATGATGTATATACAGTTAAATGTCGTTACAACGATAATCGTTACATATATGTCTCGTTTCGAAATCATTAAGTTAGTAGTCTTATTTTTACATATGTATTTCATTGTTAATACACTTAATAATATATTTACTTATCATTTAACATAATTAACCAAGTGTATCAATATCTTAATATGATTCATATGTACCTAGTAAGACGTTGTTATAACGATAATCGTTATATATATCGTTTTCGAGTTTCTTAAATTAATAGTCTCATTTTTATGTATATAACTCATTGTTAAAATACCTAATGAGATACATACTTATAATAAAAACATGTTAACTATATATATAACCATATATATGTCATTGTATAGTTTTTACAAGTTTTAACGTTCGTGAATCACCGGTCAACTTGGGTGGTCAATTGTCTATATGAAACATATTTCAATTAATCAAGTCTTAACAAGTTTGATTGCTTAACATGTTGGAAACATTTAATCATGTAAATATCAATCTCAATTAATATATATAAACATGGAAAAGTTCGGGTCACTACAGTTCGTAGTATATATATATATATATATATATATATATATATATATATATATATATATATATATATATATATATATATATATATATATATATATATAAGGACTTAATAAGAAAGAAAAAAACATACGGGGCCTTAAAGTGTCAAATTAAGTATACGAAATACTCCGTAACTCTTTTTTTTTTTTTTTTTTTTTTTTAAAGGCAACAAGTTTTATAGTTAAAACTATAATCAATTACTATATGTCATAAGACATTTTATAGTTAAAATGTGAGATAAAATGATGATGCAGGACAAGTGCTTTAAATGGAACAAAACCTTCGCATCCGCACTTTTAAGATGGGTAATTAAAATGTGAGGTAAAATGATGATGATGTCATGAAACATGATGCATGTTTAGTAGCTGATTACGATTTATGGATCAGACTTAACAACGCGTTTCTTGTAAAAAACATTAAACATAGTCATGTGGGCATGTGTATTTCCAATTGCAAAATCACCATTTTTTTATTTATTTATTAATTTTTTTTTTTTTGAAAGGCCCATTTTTATTTTAATTTCTTGTAGAAACTCCTTCAACCTCCACATCTTTAACCTCCATATCTTAAATGTTATAACATGTATGTGCATGTTATTTTCTCTAAAAACTCCTCCGACGCCCACATTTTAAATGTTACAACATGCACGTGTACTTACTTTACTTTACATAAAGGGATCTTCAATGGTGTTACACCTATTGAAAAGTTAATAACATTTACTTTAAATCAATGTAATACCTTGGCCTCTTCCAATGTGGAGGTTAAGGATTCGATTCCTACCATTCACAAAGTTATTCTCCCTCGTGGTAATGAAGGTTCGCCTGCTAGACTGCTCGCAAAGCGGGTAGTCGTCCTAAAATTAGTCAGTTCAAAAAAATGATTGGACACCCAGGTTAATAAAAAAAATGTATGACAATTTTATACACGTTAATGATAACTTAAAAGACCGCAACAACAATACCCACCTTCATAAATGTGAAGTATAACAGAGGTGAATTATTTACAAATTATAAGTGATATGAAGTGATAAATTAAAAAGAAGAGCTTAATTTTATGTGATTTTAACGTAATATCATTTAATAATTACTAGAAAAACATCAGCTCGCTCGATGCGGCGGGCCTTTCGGGTTGCATATTCATATTTAACGTAACGTTATGCATTTACAGAATATAAAACTCGTTGCTACGGTATGTTTGGAAACACGTGGTTAGTACCTAGTATGCCTAATCAACTGCGCGTTTTTTACGCCAGAAAAATCGCGTAACAAAGGGAACAGAACCATTGATATGAGGTGGTTAGTTAGGGTTATTTGTTATACGTGTATGTATATATATAAAAAGTAGTCTAGAATATTTAACGCTATTTAAAAGTAGTTCGTTTCGCGCATAGATAGTTGTGTTGTGTTCGTAAAATTATTTTGAGTTTAACGGTAAAGTCGAAAAATTTAAATCGAAGCGAGTGGAAAGATGCGACCCGTTAAAAATTTGGGTGAAGTTTTTTTTTTTAGTTTTTTAATTAGTTTTTTTGGATTTTACATTTTACCCCCTTTTGTTGGGATTTGAAATTGTACATAGAGGGTAACTTTGGGGGTGAGTTTGTAAATTTTTTTGGAATGTTGTTTTAGCCTTGAGGAGACGATCAAAATGTGGCCCTCAGGGTTGAAATTGTACATGGAGAAAAGGGGGTTGAAATTGTCTTAGTTGGGAATTTTTTATTTGTGCTCTTGAAAGCATGGGCTTCGGTAATAAATTGATTACTTGGATGATGTCTTGCCTTTAATCCGCTTCTATTTCGGTTCTTGTGAATGGATCACCATCGAAAGAATTCACTCTCCAAAGAGGGGTTCGTCAAGGTGATCCCCTTTCCCCATATCTCTTCATAATTGCGGTTGAGGGACTCAATGTACTTGTCAAACACGCGTTGGAAGTTAACTCTTACAAAGGTATTGAAATCGGCTCTAATAACATCCTAATTTCCCATCTTCAATACGCCGATGACACGATTTTCTTTGGTGAATGGAACAAAAGAAATGCCGAGAACTTATTTAAACTTCTCAAATGCTTTGAAATCTTTTCGGGTTTAAAAGTAAATTTCTCTAAAAGTTGCTTATATGGGATCGGGGTACAAGAAGTTGTGATCGAGGAGATGGCTAATTACATTGGATGCCGAATTGGTAATTTCCCTTTCACATATCTTGGTGTTCCAATTGGTCTAAAGATGAAAAAAGTAGGTGATTGGGAAAAGTTGTCGAAAAATTTCATACAAGGTTAGCGGATTGGAAATCGAAATCGATGTCTTTCGGTGGTCGCCTTACCCTCATTAAATCGGTTCTAAGTAGCTTGCCTTTATACGCCTTCTCCCTATTCAGTGCTCCTCCAAATGTCCTTAACTTGCTCGAAGGTTTGAGACGCAAATTTTTTTGGGGCGGGTCGAGTGATAATACAAAAATATCATGGGTCAAATGGGATATAATACTTTTACTTTATGAGGGCGGGGGTTGAACATTGGGTCTTTAAAAGCAAAAAACCTATCGTTACTCGGGAAATGGTGGTGGCGTTTCTATAACGAACCAAATGCCGTTTGGGTGAAAGTAATATAAAATCTCTATGGGCGGGACGAGGGGTTAAAATCTCACCGTTTTAATGTTATTGGCAGCAAACATTCAATTTGGAATGGTATTAGAGCCGCTGGATTTAGCATCGATCAGCTCCATATTCCTTTTACTAATTCATTCATCCGAATAGTAAACCAAGGCAACAATACCAGGTTCTGGAAAGATTTATGGATTGGAAACAAACCTCTTTACGAATGATACGATCGATTATTCAGACTAGAGCGAGAAGTTGACACTCTCGTCCAAGATCGATTAATAAAGATTGTTGATTCCTTCAATTGGCATGCTGTGTGGAACTGGATCAGAATACCATCAGGTCGAACTAGGGATGGCAATAGCCACCCGATCCAATGGATATCCATCCAATCCACCCGCTTCGTGATGGATATGGATGAACCTAAATGGATATGGATATGGATATGGATATGGATGAACTTAAATGGATATGGATATGGATGAAAAGTTTCATCCATGAATATATCCATTAAAACCCGAAATACATATACAAATGCATAAATATAGATTTATGCTTACATATTTACTATTAAAAATGCATTTAACATTATATTTACATTTTGTTTTCAACTTTATAATGAAATAACTATGATATATTACAATAAAACATGTATATGTAACAAAATAAACATACAAATTGCATATTTAATTTTTCATAATCTACTTTTAATAATAAATTCACAAATTGTGTTATATTTTCGACAAATATTATACATTCTTGTCTATAAATATTAATTTTATCATGTTATATTTATTTTAATTATACTGCATATTTGTTTTCATCGCATATTAGGAGATATTATAACTTTTTTTTAACATCCAACGGATATCCATTAACCCGCTTAATCCGATGGATATGGATATGGATGGATGAACTGAAATTAAACGGATATGGATATGGATATGAATGAACAAAAACTAAATGGATATGGATATGGATACGGCATCACCCAATCCATATCCGATCCATTGCCATCCCTAGGTCGAACAGGTCAAGAACTCGACGAACTGTTATCTTTTATTGCTGGCTTCAAATATAGTGCTAATCCGACAGATGAATGGAGCTGCAATTTATTCTCTTCCGGAAAGTTCCATACATCGTTGTTAACAAATCTCATTAACGATAAATTATTGCCGAGTGCCTCCAATAATGAGAAGACATTACGTAATAACTTGGTTCCTCAAAAACTTAGAATATTCATATGGCGTGCAAAACTGGATCGTCTCCCTGTCCTAATCGAATTAGACAAATGTGGGATCAATCTTGATTCAGTCTTATGTCCGTTATGCAAAGATGTTCCTGAAATAGTGAAACATATCTTGTTCGAATGTTCCATAGCGAAAGAGGTATGGCTACGTGTATCCCGTTGGTGGAGTTCATCACCATATCCGAGCAACAACTTCTCTGATATCTTCTTAGGACGGGTCGATGGTGGCAATGGATCGTTCAAGTTTTCAAAACTATGGCAAACTATCGAATGGGTCACCGGATATATTCTTTGGAAAAATAGAAACAATTTAGTCTTTTAAAAGAAGAACAACACCGGTCCAATGCTTCTTAATGATATTCAAGTCAAAGCTTTCGAATGGATTTCAAACCGCTCTAAGAAACATCATCTTATTTGGTCGCAATGGCTCTTAAATCCGGGTGTTTTTGATGATCACGGTTGAAGAAGATTATTGTAATTTTATGTAGTTTTTTCGCTGTTTTGTAGATTTTTTATGATTGGCATTCTCTCATATGCCGATGAACTATTATAATCCTTTAATCTTTTTATTAATAAATATATTTTGACCTTTCAAAAAAAAAAGTTCGAAAGCTGTAATGAAAAACAAGGGGAAATTCTTAATTTTAGGTGTATCGAATGAACAAGTATTCCAATTTTTTGATTTCGGGATAAAGAAAATAAAAATTTGTCCAATTGTTTTTATTCAAGAATAAAGAAATCTATGTCAATAGATTTATTCCAGTAACAACATTTCTCTATACAATTTGTTCTTAATAGCTTTTCAATTATAGAAATTGATCATGAAAATCTTGTTACTTTATTGTCTTAGAATCTTTTCCATAAAAATAAATTTTCCCTATTGTAAAAACCCGACTTTTTCCGTTAATTCATTTTAACGCCGGTCATTTTTTTAGATAATATCTTTTGTTATCTAAATTCGTACCTTTCGTTAACTAACGTTCTTAATATTCCCGTCATTGGATTATAACATCTTCCGTTTACTCTCGCGTGTTTAAAATAATTCGTTCGGTTAATTCACGCACCCGCTTTCAAACTCGAGGGACTAAAGTTGCCAAGTGGGCAAACTAGTTGACTAGGTCAACTAGTCAACCCACCACCACCACCACTCATTCATTCATCACCTCCTCTTTCTCTACTACTTCCATTTTTACTCTCAAACACCCAATTCACTAATTCATCATCTAAATCCAATCTAGCAATCAAACATCAAAACAACTACATATTTGTGATCCTTGCATCATCCTCTTCAATTTGGTAACAACTTCATAGCTTGGGGTAAGCTTTTCAAAATCTCTAATTTTCATAAATTAGACCTTTAAACTTAAAATTATGTTAGTTAGTGTCTATGGCTCGAGTATAGCATGAATATGTGATTTATTTGCTCGATCTTGTTATTTTGCATAAACTAACATGAACTTGAAAAAGGGTTTGTTTAATCTTGAGTTTTGGGTGATTTAATGTTATTAAATGTTAAAGCTTATGTGTTAAAAGTGTTACTAGCATCATTAGCTTCGTTTTGGTATGTTGGATGACATGAAATCCCATATTAACATGATATTTGATTTTGTGATTCTTGGTTAGGGTTTGATAGATTTTAAAACGAACTTTTGATGCATCAAATGCTTTGCAATGCTGTTAGTAAGTGTTTAGTTGTATTGTATGCGTAATTACCTACGAAACGGTATATTATATGTGTGTAGTAGGTTCCCGAATCATGAAATACGTTTTACGAACTTAAAACTTTGATAATGAACTTTTAACGATCATTCGACGAGGATTTTGTTGTTCTAAATGATGAACTTGTTTGATGAAATGTGCTTAGTTGTATTCCTCGTTAAAATACCTTTTCAACGATGTATGATATGCATTTTAAGTGTTTGCGGTTAAAATTTGTGTTTGTATGAGTTTTGGTTCGAGACTTGTGAAATTTCAGAATTTCAGCAACCCAGGTGTTTTGGACACCATCCCACCCTTTGGACGCCATCCAGTCCTTCATTATTAGATGCCGTCCAGCCATTTTGGACGCCGTCCAAATGAACTGCAGATTTTTGCTTTGCTTGGTCGTTTACCGTTTAATTTTAACTATGCTACGCACCTCCGATTAACATGAAACTTGGCCAACATGCTCATATATGATTATATAACTTAGAAAAATTGTCGGATACCCGACCCGACCCTGTTGATTTTGACCAAGTTTGACTTTTAGTCAAACTTGACCAAACACTTATGCAATCGTTTTAACGTGCTTTTACACTTATATCTTGCATGAAACTTGACAACTTGATTCACATGCTATATTAATTGAGTCGTAACGAGCCATATGACTAATTGAGCACATTTTGACCGACCTTGTGTCGTAACCCGTAATTGATACTACTTATTTGTTTAGGTTAAGGATAAGCAATTTTCATTACACAACGTTTAATTACAAGTACTTTGGCATGCAACTACGGTGAGATCATAGTCCCATCTTTTCAACAAATTTATACTTTTAAATCATGGGATGAGAAACATATACGTATCATACTTTTATGCTTTGAACACAAGTACGAAAACAAACATTCCACAACGAGTTAGAACAAAAAGCCTCAATTCAATTATCATTAGTTACACTTGCAGGGTGTAAGCGGGAAATTATGTTGTGTGGCCATACGGGTTTGACGAACCCTCATTCAGACGGTTCGCTACCGTTAGCAGATGAAATGTAATTTTATCGTGTATAGTGTAGGTTCTAACACTATGATTCAGAGGTACCATTCAGTAAAGCCTTGATAATTGGGTGCTCGACAAACAAACAACATCTTTGGAATGCAAACGATTTAGATAATCAACGTTATGGAAATACAAAATCTTGTGGTTCAAAAACAACGTTTACAAATACACCTATGATTTCACCAACATTTTTCGTTGACAGTTTTCTATATGTTTCTCAGGTTCATACTTGGCTACTTGATACATGCTTCCGCACACTTTGATTACTTGCTTGGGGTCAAGCATACATGCATACGCTAGTGATAGCACTTTTGGATTCAAACTTAAAGTTTACATGCATACGCTATTGATAGCATTCTTGATTTTTAACTTATATTATGTCGCAAGTTATTTCATTTATACTTTATACTTTTGTAAACTTAAACTCTTTGTCGAACCGTTTCGTAACTTAAAACTTTGCAAGTCATATACGTTTCAAATGAATGAGACATAATTTTGGTCAAACGCGTCTCATTTAGGGACTATGACCACGTAACGGGACCTAAGTTAACGGCGCCGTCAATGACGATTTTGTTGGTTCGTTACAGGTGGTATCAGAGCGTTGGTTGTAGGGATCTAGGATGTGCATTAGTGTGTTTGACAGAGTCGTTAGGACGCATTAGTGAATCTAGACTACAACCAGATAGTTAACCATTGCATTCTGACTTGCATTTGCTATAGATAGCACCTACTTGACTACTTGTGCATTATATACTTGAATCATTCTTAGGCGAACTTCTTAAGGGTACCAAATTTTCATCATACGAACTCGTACTCTGCCACTTTCTGGTAACACACGTAAATTCAAGATTCATACACGTAAGGATGACGACGACTTCATTCGTTACACTAGTTCGGAAATTTTGTCTCCCAGGTTATTATTCACCACCGTCCTAGCTTACTATCCACGAGTACTATAAAGTTCCCCCCACTAGGGCAATCACTAACCACTATCGATGTTACACCGGTAACCTTCACTATATCCCACTTCTTGTTGCTACCATCACTACTCTAGATGAGTATCATCATCACCGCTTATCACTACGGTCGCATACTACTCGTTATCACGATTCGTTACTCTTGTCGTACCCAAAGACATTATTGTTTGATTTGAACAGCATTGACGTGAACAACCAGTTATACATCTTCAGAGTTGCACTAATTCTTTCGATTTAATACGAGTCACGTTAGAGATGCCGTTATACTTGGTTCATTTTAAATATTCACGATTACACGAACTTGATTCTATGGAGTGATGTGGGAATGGAGGTATGAGTTAGCATAATATAACGACACTTGATCAACGTAGTTATATTATGGTAAGTCATACCAAAGTTCTAATGACTCGTGATGGTGATTGGACTCGATCAACCTAATCACCATCATGTGCCATGTACATGACTTTATTTTTCCTTGTTGCCATTCGAAAACTTCGAGAATATTGATAACAACTATACCAGGGACACATCTTGATATTACCAAATCCTAGTTATGCTTTTGAACGAATGACCAATTCTTTCAACTTCAAAACATATGTTACACGTGTATACTATCTCGTCTTCGCACACTTTTATTGACGAACTACGAAACGCTTGATATGCTCACATCGAGGCGGAAACTTCTCTCGCATTACACTCGTACTTCCTTGTAAGGAAAACTTTTATCTAAATTCTCAATGGAGAGGAGACTCTTCACGTTACACTAGTATTCGCCACGAGGGTGAATAGTCCTAACAAACATTTTCAGAAACCGATAAGAAAATTGTCCCAACAAACGTTCTTCAGAAACCGACAAGATGGGAAAAACCTGTACAACTATACATTATAGGAATTCTATCTCGACACGGTGTGCCTTTGTCATTTGTTTCAAATCGAGATGCTCGTTTCACTTCTAGATTTCAGAGTGCCTTACAAGAAGCCTTGCGAACACGTTTAAACATGAGTACCGCGTATCATCCACACACCGATGGACCAAGCAAACATACGATTCAAACCTTGGAAAACATATCACGAACTTTTATTGTTGCCTTTAATTGATTTCCTCTTACAACGATAGTTATCATTCGAGTATTAACGTCGCACCTTTTCGAAACTTTATATAGCCGCAAATGTCGTTCTCCTATTCGTTGGACCGAAGTAGGTGACAAGCAAGCCACCGGACCCGAACTCATTCATCAAATAATCGTTAAGATCGTTCAAATCCAAGAAAGACCCAAGACGGCCCGTAATCGCAGAAGTTAGACGTAAGTGTCATGACCCAAAAATTTCGGTCAAATTTAAACTCTGATAACTCCAGCAAGATAAGCAAATTGATATGTTGCACTAAAATGTTTTCATACATTTAATTAACCTTTAGACTTTACCCTGCGATTCACGAACATACTGTAATTTAAAACTCGAACCCATCATGATTTATATATGATTTTACATTCTTAAACGAAGACGTTTTATGATATAATAATCTCTATTACTATAACCTCTTAATAAAATGATTTTGAATATAATTAGTTCTAGAAAACTAAATTTTATAATATTTATATATGAAATGATAAAAATTTACTATTAAACGATGCTATTTCAAATTAAAATTTTTACGTATTAAGTCGTTTTATTTTTATGATATAATTTTTGTATTTTTTTTTCTAAGAAACGAAGTTAAATTAAAAATATACAATTTGTAAAGCACAACATACAACAACGTGTAGCTTAAATAGTTGAATTTAAATTAATTCATTTACTATTCATTGAATAGTAAATGAAACGAAATTAATTCATTTACTATTCACATGAAAGCGACATGATTGAAATTATTAATTATAAGTTACATAATATATCCCTAAAGTATTTAAGAAATACGACTTTTTAAAAATTTACGATTATATTAGATTCAAAATTATTATTATATTATTATATTTTATTCAAATATTATTATATTATTATATTTAAATTAATATTATATTATATATCTTTGTCCAGTCAAAAACTAGGAAAACACATATTACGCGTACAAACTTTATAAACGGACCTTTTTACAACCAACTTTATAAAGCTTAAGACCAAAACAGATATACATATATTCAAATATAAAAAGTGGAATTTTTACTCATACTTTTACCCGTCAATTATTAGCAACAGAGTACGAAATACCGGTCCGCGAAAACTGTCGGCAGATATTATTGAATTCTAATTCACACGTTTTTATTTTCATATTATTATATTATTATATTATTACTTTATTATAATATTATATTATTATATTCTATTTCAATATTATTATATTATTATATTTATTCTATATATACCTCAAATTTTAGAATCACTGAAACGAGAAGAAAATAAAACATACATACATATATCTATATCTATCTATCTAGTACTCCGTATATATATATATATATATATATATATATATATATATATATATATATATATATATATATATATATATATATATATATATATATATATATATATATACTATTATTATTATTAGTATTAGTAATATTATTGGTATTAAACATAAAATACTACGACGGGGTTATGTTCAAGTGATTTCAAAATAAGTTTTCAAACGAGTTAAAGCTAAGGAATTTATGGGTTATAGCTATGGAGGTTGTGGGTAATGTTCGTGGGTATTGTTCGTGAGGCCAACTTAGCATTTATTATTTCCGTTGCGTCTACGTACTTTCCTGCAATATTGAATCACAATATTGATACATGAGCATTCATATCTTACCTTTTATATATTAATAGTGTATCAATGTCTAGTGCTCGAGTATATATGTTTATGCATGCTTGTATGCTAATTTTCGTCATTAGATAGTTTTATGATGAATCACGAATTTAATACATACACTACTGATATAAGGTATCTGATATGCATGTTATTGGAAAGCTGGCGAAAAATTAATAACTTTTCATTTAGGAATCGCGTGATTTCGATGAATGAATTAAAAGTTATGGTCAACTGAATTATGATTAACGTTAATTGAAATTGCTTTTGAATCTGAAATTAATATTTAACCAACTTGTTTATAAGATTAATAAATTGGATTTTTGGATACTACTAGTCGAGTAAATAAATTCTTATATAAGACATGTCTCGTTTTGTTAAACAATTGTCAAAATTGACTTTTTGAGATGACTTTTGTTAACTTTTGCATGTCGGTCTCGAGCATTAGGATTGTGATACACTATGACCTGACCTAGCTTGTTAGACATGTATTGACCAACATATATTCTCTAGGTTGAGATCTACGATTATTTTGCATTCCGAGTTTCGGTCACATTTCGGTAAATGACCTTATGTGCTGCTAAGGTGAGTTTATAGATCCCTTTTTAATTGCTTTTGCAATCTATATTTTTGGGCTGAGAATACATGCACTTTATTTTAAACGCAATTGATACAAGTACATACTAAATTCTACACTGAGTATGAACCGAAAATCTCTTAGCTTTGGTAACTAGTAACTGTCAGTTATAAGAACTGGTGGGCGCGAGTAGTTGTATATGGATCCCTAGGGCTTGACATCCCCGTCTGTTCCAGGTATAGAAACCCTAGCCTGAACTATAAAACAGACGTATGCTATTTGAGTTTAGTACACGTTGGATTGCGTGTATTGTACATGTTGGTTGCATGTATGTTAAAACAGGGGTACTTATTATATATACGTTAAAGTTTAGTTACCAGGGTGCTAAATTTTGTAGAATTTTTTGATAAACGTTTCTGGATGAAACAACTGAAATCTTGTGATCCACCTTACATACAGATTATGCGCAACATTAAAACTATGAATTCACCAACCTTTGTGTTGACACTTTTAAGCATGTTTATTCTCAGGTTCCTAGAAGTCTTCCGCTGTTTGCTTATATGTTATACAAGCTATGTGCATGGAGTCATACATGCTTTATTCGAGAAAACATTGCATTCACAAATTCATCACCATGTATTTTATTTTGACTGCATTGTCAATGGATGTAGTATTGTAAACTATTATTTACGGTGATTGTCTATATGTAGAAATCATCAGACGTCAAAAATCTTGGAATTTGATATTCATTTATGGTGTGCCTTTTTAAAAGAATGCAATGTTTACAAAACATATCATGTAGAGGTTAGTACCTCACTGTGAAATCGATAAATGATGTATTCGTCCAAATGGATTTGGACGGGTCATCACAGTAAGCCTCTCGAATTCCTAGTGGGTGACCGCATAATATTAAAAGTCACACCTCGGAAAGGTGTAATCCGTTTCGGAAAACGTAGAACGCTAAATCCACGATATTTTGATCCTTTTGAAATCTTGGAGCGTATTGGACCCGTTGCTTACCGTTTTGAACTCCCAACTCAATCGAAATCCCGTTCATCCTACATTCCATATATCAAACTTAAAGAAGTGTCTTGCCGAACAACGAGAACTTGTTATTCCTTTCGACGAGCTTACTATCGACAACAAACTCTACTTCATAGGAGAACCGGTTGAAATTATGAATCGTGAAACCAAACTTTAAAAACAAAGTAAAATCCCGATCGTCAAAGTTCATTGGAATGCCCACGAAAGTACCTTCACTCATTCGTAGAATTGGCAACGCAAGATTTCGAGGAAGAAACAACGACTACTACTTCCGACTAAATTTCGGGATGAAATTTCTTTTAAGGTGTGGGTAATGTAACAACCCAACTTTTTCCGTTAATTCATTTTAACGCCCGTCTTTTTTTTAGATAATATCTTTTGTTATCTAAATTCGTACCTTTCGTTAACTAACGTTCTTAATATTCCCGTCATTGGATTATAACATCTTCCGTTTACTCTCGCGTGTTTAAAATAATTCGTTCGGTTAGTTCACGCACCCGCTTTCAAACTCGAGGGACTAAAGTTGCCAAGTGGGCAAACTAGTTGACTAGGTCAACTAGTCAACCCACCACCACCACCACTCATTCATTCATCACCTCCTCTTTCTCTACTACTTCCATTTTTACTCTCAAACACCCAATTCACTAATTCATCATCTAAATCTAATCTAGCAATCAAACATCAAAACAAACTACATATTTGTGATCCTTGCATCATCCTCTTCAATTTGGTACCAACTTCATAGCTTGGGGTAAGTTTTTCAAAATCTCTAATTTTCATAAATTAGACCTTTAAACTTAAAAGTGTGTTAGTTAGTGTCTATGGCTCGAGTCTAGCATGAATATGTGATTTATTTGCTCGTTCTTGTTATTTTGCATAAACTAGCATGAACTTGAAAAATAGTTTGTTTAATCTTGAGTTTTGGGTGATTTAATGTTGTTAAATGTTAAACCTTATGTGTTAAAAGTGTTACTAGCATCATTAGCTTCGTTTTGGTATGTTGGATGACATGAAAATCCCACATTAACATGATATTTGATTTTGTGATTCTTGGTTAGGGTTTGATAGATTTTAAAACGAACTTTTGATGCATCAAATGCTTTGAAATGTTGTCGGTAAGTGTTTAGTTCTATTTTATGCGTAATTACCTACGAAACGGCATATTATATGTGTGTAGTAGGTTCCCGAATCATGAAATGCGTTTTACGAACTTGAAACTTTGATAATGAACTTTTAACGATCATTCGACGAGGATTGTGTTGTTTTAAATGATGAACTTGTTTGATGAAATGTACTTAGTTTTATTCCTCGTTAAAATACCTTTTCAACGATGTATGATATGCATTTTAAGTGTTTGCGGTTCAAAATTTGTGTTTGTATGAGTTTTGGTTCGAGACTTGTGAAATTTCAGCATTTCAGCAACCCAGGTGTTTTGGACGCCGTCCCACCCTTTGGACGCCGTCCAGTCCTTCATTGTTGGATGCCGTCCAGCCATTTTGGACACTGTCAAAATGAACTGCATATTTCTGCTTTGCTTGGTCGTTTACCGTTTAATTCTAACTATGCTACGCACCTCCGATTAACATGAAACTTGGCCAACATGCTCATATATGATTATATAACTTAGAAAAATTGTCGGATGCCCGACCCGACCCCATTGATTTTGAATTTGACCAAGTTTGACTTTTAGTCAAACTTGACCAAACACTTATGCAATCGTTTTAACGTGCTTTTACATTTATATCTTGCATGAAACTTGACAACTTGATTCACATGCTATATTAATCGAGTCGTAACGAGCCATAGGACTAATTGAGCACATTTTAACCGACCTTGTGTCATAACCCGTAATTGATACGACTTATTTGTTTAGGTCAAGGCTAAGCAATTTTCATTGCACAACGTTTAATTACAAGTACTTTGGCATGCAACTACGGTGAGATCATAGTCCCATCTTTTCAACAACTTTTATACTTTTAAATCATGGGATGAGAAACATATACGTATCATACTTTTATTCTTTGAACACAAGTACGAAAACAAACATTCCACAATGAGTTAGAAGAAAAAACATCAATTCAATTATCATTAGTTACACTTGCAGGGTGTAAGCGCGAAATTATATTGTGTGGCCATACGGGTTTGACGAACCCTCATTCGGACAAATGTAATTTTATCGTGTATAGTGTAGGTTCTAACACTATGATTCAGAGGTACCATTCAGTAAAGCCTTGATGATTGGGTGCTCGACATACAAACAACATCTTTGGAATGCAAACGATTTAAATAATCAACGTTATGTGAAATGTCCCGTTCATATTGATTATAAACGTTCCATATTAATTGATTTTTGTCGCGAGGTTTTGACCTCTATATGAGACATTTTTCAAAGACTGCATTCATTTTTAAAACAACCATAACCTTTATTTTATCGATAAAGGTTTATAAAGCATTACGTAGATTATCAAATAATGATAATCTAAAATATACCGTTTACACACGACCATTACATAATGGTTTACAATAAGAATATATTACATCAAAAATAAGTTTCTTGAATGCAGTTTTTACATAATATCATACAAGCATGGACTCCAAATCTTGTCCTTATTTTAGTATGCAACAGCGGAAGCTCTTAATAATCACCTGAGAATAAACATACTTAAAACGTCAACAAAAATGTTGGTGAGTTATAGGTTTAACCTATATATTATCAAATCATAATAATAGACCACAAGATTTCATATTTCAATATACATCCCATACTTAGAGATAAAAATCATTCATATGGTGAACACATGGTAACCGACATTAACAAGATGCATATAGAATATCCCCATCATTCCGGGACACCCATCGGACATGATAAAATTGAAGTACTAAAGCATTCCAAATTCCAGAATGGGGCTTGTTGGGCCCGATAGATCTATCTTTAGGATTCGCGTCAAGTTGGGGGTCTGTTCCCAAATTCTTAGGCTACCAAGCTAAAAAGGGGCATATTCGGCTTCGATCATTCACCCATATAATGTAGTTTCATTTACTTGTGTCTATTTCGTAAAACATTTATAAAATTGCATGTATTCTCATCCCAAAATATTAGATTTTTAAAAGTGGGACTATAACTCACTTTCACAGATTTTTACTTCGTCGGGAAGTAAGACTTGGCCACTGGTCGATTCACGAACCTATAACAAATATGTACATATATATCAAGATATGTTCAAAATATATTTACAACATTTTTATTACGTTTTAATGTTTTAAGTTTATTAAGTCAGCTGTCCTCGTTAGTAACCTACAACTAGTTGTTCACAGTTAGATGTACAGAAATAAAGCAATATATATTATCTCGAATCAATCCATGACCTCGTGTATACAAGCCTCAGGCTAGATCACAACTCAAAGTATATAATATTTTGGAATCAACCTCAACCCTGTATAGCTAACTCCAACATTACTGCATATAGAGTGTCTATGGTTGTTCCAAAATATATATATATATATATATATATATATATATATATATATATATATATATATATATATATATATATATATAGATGGGTCGATATGATATGTCAAAACATTGTATTCATGTCTATGGTATCCCAAGATTACATAATATATTAGAATACATGTATAATACAATATGAGTTAGCTAGGATATGATTAATATAGATTTGTTACCAATTTTCACGTAGCTACAACAAGAAAAATTATCCAATCTTGTTTTACCCATAACTTCTTCGTTTTAAATCCGTTTTGAGTGATTCAAGTTGCTATGGTTTCATATTGAACTTAAGTTTATGAATCTAAACAGAAAAAGTATAAGTTTATAGTCATAAATACAGGTTACAAGTCATTTTTGTAAAGGTAGTCATTTCAGTCGAAAGAACGACGTCTAGATGACCATTTTGGAAAACATACTTTCACTTTGAGTTTAACCATGATTTTTGGATATAGTTTCATATTCATAAGAAAAATCATTTTCCCAGAAGAACAACTTTTAAATCAAAGTTTATCATAGTTTTTAATTAACTAACCCAAAACAGCCCGCGGTGTTACTACGACGGCGTATATCCGGTTTTATGGTGTTTTTCGTGTTTTCAGGTTTTAAATCATTAAGTTAGCATATCATATAGATATAGAAAATGTGTTTAGTTGATTTTAAAAGTCAAGTTAGAAGGTTAACTTTTGTTTGCGAACAAGTTTAGAATTAACTAAACTATGTTCTAGTGATTACAAGTTTAAACTTTCGAATAAGGTAGCTTTATATATATGAATCGAATGATGTTATGAACATCATTTCTACCTCAGGTTTTGTGGATAAACCTACTAGAAATGATAAAAATAGATCTAGCTTCAAAGGATCCTTTGATGGCTTGAAAGTTCTTGAAGCAAAATCATGACACGAAAGCAAGTTCAAGTAAGATTTCCACTTGAAATAAGATTGTTAAAGTTATAGAAATTGAATCAAAGTTTGAATATGAGTATTACCTTATATTAGAAATATATCTTACTGTAAATAAGAAAGATTTCTTGAGGTTGGATGATCACTCAAAGTGGATTTGCAAGATTGGAAGTAAGCTAGCAAACTTGGAAGTGTTGTTGGTGTGTTCTTGAGTAGTTGATTTATAACTTGGTTTATGTATGGATTTATGAACTAAATTGAGCTAGATTTTGTTGAAGATGATGAAGAACACTTAGAACAAAGGAAGGACACTTGAGAGAGAGTAGTTTGATGCATGTAAGTTGCAAAATGAAAGTGTTTGTGGACTTATCATTCACGTGAATATGGAGGTGTCATATAGGCTCCATTAGTTTGTTATTTTGTGAGATATTTCATACTAGATGTTAAATGATGGTTCCGACATGGTTAGGTGACTCACATGGGCTGCTAAGAGCTAATCATTAGAGTGTATATACCAATAGTAAATACATTTAGAAGATGTGTATTGTACGAGTATAAATACGAGTGCATACGAGTAGAATTGTTGATGAAAATGAATGAGGATGAAATTGTAAGCATTTTTGTTAAATAGAAGTACTTTGATAAGTGTCTTGAAGTCTATCAAAAGTGTATGAATACATATTAAAACACAACATGTATATACATTTTAACTGAGTCGTTAAGTCATCGTTAGTCGTTACATGTAAGTATTGTTTTGAAACCTTTAGGTTAACGATCATGTTAAATGTTGTTAACCCATTGGTTATTATATCTAAAGAGATGTTAAATTATTACATTATCATGATATCATGATGTATTAATATATATTAATATGATATATATACAATTAAATGTCGTTACAACGATAATCGTTACATATATGCCTCATTTCGAAATTCTTAAGTTAGTAGTCTTGTGGTTCAAAAACAACGTTTACAAATACACATATGATTTCACCAACGTTTTTCGTTGACAGTTTTCTATATGTTTCTCATGTTCATACTTGGCTACTTGATACATGCTTCCGCACACCTTGATTACTTGCTTGGGGTCAAGCATACATGCATACGCTACTGATAGCACTTTTGGATTCAAACTTAAAGTTTACATGCATACACTATTGATAGCATTCTTGATTTTCAACTTATATTATGTCGCAAGTTATTTCATTTATACTTTATACTTTTGTAAACTTAAACTCTTTGTCGAACCGTTTGGTAACTTAAAACTTTGCAAGTCATATACGTTTCAAATGAATGCGACATAATTTTGGTCAAACGCGTCTCATTTAGGGACTATGACCACGTAACGGGACCTAAGTTAACGGCGCCGTCAATGACGATTTTGTCGGGTCGTTACACCTATAACATGATTATTTAACTAATTTTGTATGATCCACCACTAAGATCACTGTAATTGATGAATTTTCTCTGTTTAATGTTAATTTCAAGTTTATTTCTTTTTTGTTATTTATAGTTATTATATTATATATTTCTGTTCAAAAATATTTTATCTACTTAATTTCTGAAGGTGATAGTTAACAATGTAAGCATCTACCTGACACAACTGCTTCTAAAGTGAATAAATGGAGGATAGCATATTGCATTCGTAACAAAGACGTAGGTGACGTCTCAAATTGAATTCGGTTATAAAAAAACTGACTTAGTCTTACAAGCTTTCGAATAATTCGTTTTCTATACCCAACTTTCAGTAGTTCGTGGGAATATACAGAACATTGAAAGGCGCTCGAACACAACAATTGTGGTATTTAAAAATGTTGAATGCAATATTCTTGGTCACTCTTTTATTGACTTGGTGCTTACACTTAACCAAGTTAGTACTGCTGAAAAGTAACATCCTATATACCATCATCGAAGAGGTTAACCATTTCCTATTTCCTGTTATCTTTTTTCTTCTTATTCCTTATCATTTTATATTTATATACGTCTATATATTGTTTGTAGAGTTATAGTAGCTTGTTGAGTAAACTTTACAAGAAAAGAACATATAAATTTTGAGGTATGTTGTGTCAAATGAAGTCATCTTTATTCTATAATACTCGGATTACAAAATGGATGGTTAGAATTAAACAAAACAAAACAAAAGGATAGGATCAAAGTGCTGGAAACTTGAAGTATGTACATGATTTTAGAGACTTGGATATGGACATTGGATTTAAGCAAGGAGTTTAAATCAAAAGCTTTAGCTGCGAGAATTGATGAGCTATCTGAAATGTCCCGTTCTTATTGATTAAAAACATTCCATATTAATTGATTTCGTTGCGAGGTTTTGACCTCTATATGAGACGTTTTTAAAAGACTGCATTCATTTTTAAAACAAACCATAACCTTTATTTCATAAATAAAGGTTTAAAAAGCTTTACGTAGATTATCAAATAATGATAATCTAAAATATCCTATTTACACACGACCATTACATAATGGTTTACAATACAAATATGTTACAACAAAATAAGTTTCTTGAATGCAGTTTTACACAATATCATACAAGCATGGACTCCAAATCTCGTCCTTATTTAAGTATGTGACAGCGGAAGCTCTTAATAATCACCTGAGAATAAACATGCTTAAAACGTCAACAAAAATGTTGGTGAGTTATAGGTTTAACCTATATATATCAAATCATAATAATAGACCACAAGATTTCATATTTCAATACACATCCCATACATAGAGATAAAAATCATTCATATGGTGAACACCTGGTAACCGACAATAACAAGATGCATATATAAGAATATCCCCATCATTCCGGGACACCCTTCGGATATGATATAAATTTCGAAGTACTAAAGCATCCGGTACTTTGGATGGGGTTTGTTAGGCCCAATAGATCTATCTTTAGGATTCGCGTCAATTAGGGTGTCTGTTCCCTAATTCTTAGATTACCAGACTTAATAAAAAGGGGCATATTCGATTTCGATAATTCAACCATAGAATGTAGTTTCACGTACTTGTGTCTATTTTGTAAATCATTTATAAAACCTGCATGTATTCTCATCCCAAAAATATTAGATTTTAAAAGTGGGACTATAACTCACTTTCACAGATTTTTACTTCGTCGGGAAGTAAGACTTGGCCACTGTTGATTCACGAACCTATAACAATATATACATATATATTAAAGTATGTTCAAAATATATTTACAACACTTTTAATATATTTTGATGTTTTAAGTTTATTAAGTCAGCTGTCCTCGTTAGTAACCTATAACTAGTTGTCCACAGTTAGATGTACAGAAATAAATCGATAAATATTATCTTGAATCAATCCATGACCCAGTGTATACGTATCTCAGTATTGATCACAACTCAAACTATATATATTTTGGAATCAACCTCAACCCTGTATAGCTAACTCCAACATTCACATATAGAGTGTCTATGGTTGTTCCGAAATATATATAGATGTGTCGACATGATAGGTCGAAACATTGTATACGTGTCTATGGTATCTCAAGATTACATAATATACAATACAAGTTGATTAAGTTATGGTTGGAATAGATTTGTTACCAATTTTCACGTAGCTAAAATGAGAAAAATTATCCAATCTTGTTTTACCCATAACTTCTTCATTTTAAATCCGTTTTGAGTGAATCAAATTGCTATGGTTTCATATTGAACTCTATTTTATGAATCTAAATAGAAAAAGTATAGGTTTATAGTCGGAAAAATAAGTTACAAGTCGTTTTTGTAAAGGTAGTCATTTCAGTCGAAAGAACGACGTCTAGATGACCATTTTAGAAAACATACTTCCACTTTGAGTTTAACCATAATTTTTGGATATAGTTTCATGTTCATAATAAAAATCATTTTCTCAGAATAACAACTTTTAAATCAAAGTTTATCATAGTTTTTAATTAACTAACCCAAAACAGCCCGCGGTGTTACTACGACGGCGTAAATCCGGTTTTACGGTGTTTTTCGTGTTTCCAGGTTTTAAATCATTAAGTTAGCATATCATATAGATATAGAACATGTGTTTAGTTGATTTTAAAAGTCAAGTTAGAAGGATTAACTTTTGTTTGCGAACAAGTTTAGAATTAACTAAACTATGTTCTAGTGATTACAAGTTTAAACCTTCGAATAAGATAGCTTTATATGTATGAATCGAATGATGTTATGAACATCATTACTACCTTAATTTCCTTGGATAAACCTACTGGAAAAGAGAAAAATGGATCTAGCTTCAATGGATCCTTGGATGGCTCGAAGTTCTTGAAGCAGAATCATGACACGAAAACAAGTTCAAGTAAGATCATCACTTGAAATAAGATTGTTATAGTTATAGAAATTGAACCAAAGTTTGAATATGATTATTACCTTGTATTAGAATGATAACCTACTGTAAGAAACAAAGATTTCTTGAGGTTGGATGATCACCTTACAAGATTGGAAGTGAGCTAGCAAACTTGAAAGTATTCTTGATTTTATGAAACTAGAACTTTTGGAATTTATGAAGAACACTTAGAACTTGAAGATAGAACTTGAGAGAGATCAATTGGATGAAGAAAATTGAAGAATGAAAGTGTTTGTAGGTGTTTTTGGTCGTTGGTGTATGGATTAGATATAAAGGATATGTAATTTTGTTTTCATGTAAATAAGTCATGAATGATTACTCATATTTTTGTAATTTTATGAGATATTTCATGCTAGTTGCCAAATGATGGTTCCCACATGTGTTAGGTGACTCACATGGGCTGCTAAGAGCTGATCATTGGAGTGTATATACCAATAGTACATACATCTAAAAGCTGTGTATTGTACGAGTACGAATACGGGTGCATACGAGTAGAATTGTTGTTGAAACTGAACGAGGATGTAATTGTAAGCATTTTTGTTAAGTAGAAGTATTTTGATAAGTGTATTGAAGTCTTTCAAAAGTGTATAAATACATATTAAAACACTACATGTATATACATTTTAACTGAGTCGTTAAGTCATCGTTAGTCGTTACATGTAAGTGTTGTTTTGAAACCTTTAGGTTAACGATCTTGTTAAATGTTGTTAACCCAATGTTTATAATATCAAATGAGATTTTAAATTATTATATTATCATGATATTATCATGTATGAATATCTCTTAATATGATATATATACATTAAATGTCTTTACAACGATAATCGTTACATATATGTCTCGTTTAAAAATCATTAAGTTAGTAGTCTTGTTTTTACATATGTAGTTCATTGTTAACATACTTTATGATATGTTTTCTTATCATAGTATCATGTTAACTATATATATATATCCATATATATGTCATCATATCGTTTTTACAAGTTTTAACGTTCGTGAATCACCGATCAACTTGGGTGGTCAATTGTCTATATGAAACATATTTCAATTAATCAAGTCTTAACAAGTTTGATTGCTTAACATGTTGGAAATATTTAATCATGTAAATATCAATCTCAATTAATATATATAAACATGGAAAAGTTCGGGTCACTACAGTACCTACCCGTTAAATAAATTTCGTCCCGAAATTTTAAGCTGTTGAAGGTGTTGACGAATCTTCTGAAAATAGATGCGGGTATTTCTTCTTCATCTAATCTTCACGCTCCCAGGTGAACTCGGGTCCTCTACGAGCATTCCATCGAACCTTAACAATTGGTATCTTGTTTTGCTTAAGTCTTTTAACCTCACGATCCATTATTTCGACGGGTTCTTCGATGAATTGAAGTTTTTCGTTGATTTGGATTTCATCTAACGGAATAGTGAGATCTTCTTTAGCAAAACATTTCTTTAAATTCGAGACGTGGAAAGTGTTATGTACAGCTGCGAGTTGTTGAGGTAACTCTAGTCGGTAAGCTACTGGTCCGACACGATCAATAATCTTGAATGGTCCAATATACCTTGGATTTAATTTCCCTCGTTTACCAAATCGAACAACGCCTTTCCAAGGTGCAACTTTAAGCATGACCATCTCTCCAATTTCAAATTCTATATCTTTTCTTTTAATGTCAGCGTAGCTCTTTTGTCGACTTTGGGCGGTTTTCAACCGTTGTTGAATTTGGATGATCTTCTCGGTAGTTTCTTGTATAATCTCCGGACCGGTAATATGTCTATCCCCCACTTCACTCCAACAAATCGGAGACCTGCACTTTCTACCATAAAGTGCTTCAAACGGCGCCATCTCAATGCTTGAATGGTAGCTGTTGTTGTAGGAAAATTCTGCTAACGGTAGATGTCGATCCCAACTGTTTCCGAAATCAATAACACATGCTCGTAGCATGTCTTCAAGCGTTTGTATCGTCCTTTCGCTCTGCCCATCAGTTTGTGGATGATAGGCAGTACTCATGTCTAGACGGGTTCCTAATGCTTGCTGTAATGTCTGCCAGAATCTTGAAATAAATCTGCCATCCCTATCAGAGATAATAGAGATTGGTATTCCATGTCTGGAGACGACTTCCTTCAAATACAGTCGTGCTAACTTCTCCATCTTGTCATCTTCTCTTATTGGTAGGAAGTGTGCTGATTTGGTGAGACGATCAACTATTACCCAAATAGTATCAAAACCACTTGCAGTCCTTGGCAATTTAGTGATGAAATCCATGGTAATGTTTTCCCATTTCCATTCCGGGATTTCGGGTTGTTGAAGTAGACCTGATGGTTTCTGATGCTCAGCTTTGACCTTAGAACACGTCAAACATTCTCCTACGTATTTAGCAACATCGGCTTTCATACCCGGCCACCAAAAATGTTTCTTGAGATCCTTGTACATCTTCCCCGTTCCAGGATGTATTGAGTATCTGGTTTTATGAGCTTCTCTAAGTACCATTTCTCTCATATCTCCAAATTTTGGTACCCAAATCCTTTCAGCCCTATACCGGGTTCCGTCTTCCCGAATATTAAGATGCTTCTCCGATCCTTTGGGTATTTCATCCTTTAAATTTCCCTCTTTTAAAACTCCTTGTTGCGCCTCCTTTATTTGAGTAGTAATGTTATTATGAATCATTATATTCATAGATTTTACTCGAATGGGTTCTCTGTCCTTCCTGCTCAAGGCATCGGCTACCACATTTGCCTTCCCCGGGTGGTAACGAATCTCAAAGTCGTAATCATTCAATAATTCAATCCACCTACGCTGCCTCATATTCAGTTGTTTCTGATTAAATATGTGTTGAAGACTTTTGTGGTCGGTATATATAATACTTTTGACCCCATATAAGTAGTGTCTCCAAGTCTTTAATGCAAAAACAACCGCGCCTAATTCCAAATCATGCGTCGTATAATTTTGTTCGTGAATCTTCAATTGTCTAGACGCATAAGCAATCACCTTCGTTCGTTGCATTAATACACAACCGAGACCTTGCTTTGATGCATCACAATAAATCACAAAATCATCATTCCCTTCAGGCAATGACAATATAGGTGCCGTAGTTAGCTTTTTCTTCAATAACTGAAATGCTTTCTGTTGTTCATCATTCCATTCAAATTTCTTCCCTTTATGCGTTAATGCAGTCAAGGGTTTTGCTATTCTGGAAAAGTCTTGGATAAACCTTCTATAGTAACCAGCTAGTCCTAAAAACTGGCGTATGTGTTTCGGAGTTTTCGGGGTTTCCCACTTTTCAACAGTTTCTATCTTTGCCGGATCCACCTTAATACCTTCTTTGTTCACTATGTGACCGAGGAATTGAACTTCTTCCAACCAAAATGCACACTTTGAAAACTTAGCGTACAATTCTTCCTTTCTCAATACTTCTAACACCTTTCTCAAATGTTCACCGTGTTCTTGGTCATTCTTTGAGTAAATAAGTATGTCATCAATGAAAACAATGACAAACTTGTCAAGGTATGGTCCACACACTCGGTTCATAAGGTCCATGAACACAGCTGGTGCATTAGTTAAACCAAACGGCATGACCATAAACTCGTAATGACCGTAACGTGTTCTAAAAGCAGTCTTTGGAATATCATCTTCTTTCACCCGCATTTGATGATACCCGGAACGTAAGTCAATCTTTGAATAAACAGACGAGCCTTGTAGTTGATCAAATAAGTCGTCGATTCTCGGTAGTGGGTAGCGGTTCTTGATGGTAAGTTTGTTCAACTCTCGGTAGTCGATACACAACCTGAATGTACCATCTTTCTTCTTGACAAACAAAACAGGAGCTCCCCACGGTGATGTGCTTGGTCGAATGAAACCACGCTCTAAAAGTTCTTGTAATTGGCTTTGCAGTTCTTTCATCTCGCTGGGTGCGAGTCTGTAAGGAGCACGAGCTATTGGTGCAGCTCCTGGTACAAGATCTATTTGAAATTCAACGGATCGATGTGGGGGTAATCCCGGTAATTCTTTCGGAAATACATCGGGAAATTCTTTTGCAATGGGAACATCATTGATGCTCTTTTCTTCAGTTTGTACTTTCTCGACGTGTGCTAGAACAGCATAGCAACCTTTTCTTATTAGTTTTTGTGCCTTCAAATTACTAATAAGATGTAGCTTCGTGTTGCCCTTTTCTCCGTACACCATTAAGGGTTTTCCTTTTTCTCGTATAATACGAATTGTATTTTTGTAACAAACGATCTCCGCTTTCACTTCTTTCAACCAGTCCATACCGATTATCACATCAAAACTCCCTAACTCTACTGGTATCAAATCAATCTTAAATGTTTCGCTAACCAGTTTAATTTCTCGATTCCGACATATATTATCTGCTGAAATTAATTTACCATTTGCTAATTCGAGTAAAAATTTACTATCCAAAGGCGTCAATGGACAACTTAATTTAGCACAAAAATCTCTACTCATATAGCTTCTATCCGCACCCGAATCAAATAAAACGTAAGCAGATTTATTGTCAATAAGAAACGTACCCGTAACAAGCTCCGGGTCTTCCTGTGCCTCTACCGCATTAATATTGAAAACTCTTCCACGGCCTTGTCCATTCGTGTTCTCCTGGTTCGGGCAATTTCTAATAATGTGGCCTGGTTTTCCACATTTATAACAAACTACATTGGCATAACTTGCTCCGACACTACTTGCTCCGCCATTACTCGTTCCGACACCATTTATTCCTTTCGTTCTATTAACCCCTGGTCCGTAGACCTCACACTTCGCCGCGCTATGACCATTTCTTTTACACTTGTTGCAAAATTTGGTGCAGAACCCCGAGTGATTCTTTTCACACCTTTGGCATAGCTGCTTCTGATTGTTGTTATTGTTGCGGTTATTATTGTTGTTGGGATGATTGTTGTAGTTGCTGTTGTTGTTGTTGTTGTTGTTGGGCCGTTTGTTGTAGTTGCGATTGATGTTGCGATTGTTGGGATAATTGTTGCGATTATTGTTGTAATTGCTGTTGTTGTTGTATTGGTGATTCTTATCACCGTTTTCCTCCCACTTTCTTTTGACTTGCTTCACATTGGCCTCTTCAGCAGTCTGTTCTTTAATTCTTTCTTCAATCTGGTTCACTAGTTTGTGAGCCATTCTACATGCCTGTTGTATGGAGGCGGGCTCGTGTGAACTTATATCTTCTTGGATTCTTTCCGGTAATCCTTTCACAAACGCGTCGATCTTCTCTTCCTCATCTTCGAATGCTCCCGGACACAATAGGCACAATTCTGTGAATCGTCTTTCGTACGTGGTAATATCAAATCCTTGGATTCGTAACCCTCTAAGTTCTGTCTTGAGCTTATTGACCTCGGTTCTGGACGGTACTTCTCGTTCATCAAGTGCTTGAATGCTGACCACGGTAGTGCGTACGCATCATCTTGTCCCACTTGCTCTAGATAGGTATTCCACCATGTTAACGCAGAACCTGTGAAGGTATGCGTAGCGTACTTCACTTTGTCCTCTTCAGTACACTTACTTATGGCAAACACCGATTCAACCTTCTCGGTCCACCGTTTCAATCCGATCGGTCCTTCGGTTCCATCAAATTCCAAAGGTTTGCAGGCAGTGAATTCTTTGTAGGTGCATCCTACACGATTTCCTGTACTGCTAGATCCAAGGTTATTGTTGGTATGTAGCGCAGCCTGTACTGCGGCTATGTTTGAAGCTAGAAAAGTACGGAATTCCTCTTCATTCATATTCACGGTGTGTCGAGTAGTCGGTGCCATTTCCTTCAAAATAGTTAAATGGAACAAGTTAATCATACAGAATATTAAGAGTAGTTAATAGTATTTCGTAGCATAATATGAACTCATTTATAAAAGCTTTTTCTTCATATTAGCATTTTATAAGTTTAAATTCGGGTAGTACCTACCCGTTAAGTTCATACTTAGTAGCTAATATACAATTCAACTACTACAATTCTATATGAAAAACTGATTGTAATAATATTTCGCGTTCAAACTTTTATACAATATTTTACAAACTTACAATACCGCTTATTTTACATAAAGCATGAAATATAGCACACAATAACTTTGATACAAGATAGTTGTGAAGACAATTCTAGCTAGTACACAAGTCGTTCGGCAAAGGCAATAAAGACACGTAATTCATACGTCCAGAAACAAGTCATGCATTCTGGTTTTACTAGGACTACTTCCCATCCTTGGTCTTGTGCAACATAACCGTTATGGCCGTTGATAAGACAGCGTGTTGTAACGTCATCAAAGGGACGAGGGTTACGTAATGTCCAACAGTCCCGTAATAATCTAAAAACCTCATTTCTTACCCCAATTACCGACTCCGTCACTTGTGGAAACGTTTTGTTTAATAGTTGTAGCCCGATGTTCTTGTTCTCACTTTGGTGAGAAGCGAACATTACTAATCCGTAAGCATAACATGCTTCTTTATGTTGCATGTTAGCCGCTTTTTCTAAATCACGAAGTCCAATATTCGGATATATTGAGTCAAAATAATTTCTTAACCCGTTGCGTAAAATAGCATTTGGGTTCCCCGCAATATATGCGTCAAAGTAAACACATCGTAACTTATGGGTTTCCCAATGTGATATCCCCCATCTTTCAAACGAAAGTCTCTTATAAACCAAGACATTTTTGGAACGTTCTTCGAATGTCTTACAAACTGATCTCGCCTTAAATAGTTGTGCCGAAGAATTCTGGCCGACTCTAGACAAGATTTCATCAATCATGTCTCCGGGTAGGTCTCTTAAAATATTGGGTTGTCTATCCATTTTGTGTTTTTAAACTGTAAAATAGACAAGAGTTAGTTTCATAAAAAAATACTTATTAATACAAGCAATTTTTACATATATCATAAAGCATAAGAACACTATATTACATATATTACACCACACGAATACAACTATCTTATTCCGACTCGCTCGTTTCTTCTTCTTCGGTTTTGGTTCGTTTTGCCAAGTTTCTAGGGATATATGATGTTCCCCTAATACGAGCCGTCGTTGTCCACATTGGTTTAGAAAAACCTGGTGGTTTAGAGGTTCCCGGGTCATTGTTACAACTTAAGGACTTCGGGGGTTGACGATACATATAAAGTTCATCGGGGTTGGAATTAGATTTCTCTATTTTTATGCCCTTTCCCTTATTATTTTCTTTTGCCTTTTTAAATTCAGTTGGGGTAATTTCTATAACATCATCGGAATTCTCGTCGGAATCCGATTCATCGGAGAATTGGTAATCCTCCCAATATTTTGCTTCCTTGGCGGAAACACCATTGACCATAATTAACTTTGGTCGGTTGGTTGAGGATTTTCTTTTACTTAACCGTTTTATTATTTCCCCCACCGGTTCTATTTCTTCATCCGGTTCCGATTCTTCTTCCGGTTCCGATTCTTCTTCCGGTTCCGACTCTTCTTCCGGTTCCTCTTCGGGAACTTGTGAATCAGTCCACAAATCATTCCAATTTACATTTGACTCTTCATTATTATTAGGTGAGTCAATGGGACTTGTTCTAGAGGTAGACATCTATCACATAATATCAAACACGTTAAGAGATTAATATATCACATAATATTCATATGTTAAAAATATATAGTTTCCAACAAAAATGTTAAGCAATCATTTTTAAAGAAAACACGGTCGAAGTCCAGACTCACTAATGCATCCTAACAAACTCGATAAGACACACTAATGAAAATTTTCTGGTTCTCTAAGACCAACGCTCGGATACCAACTGAAATGTCCCGTTCTTATTGATTAAAAACGTTCCATATTAATTGATTTCGTTGCGAGGTTTTGACCTCTATATGAGACGTTTTTAAAAGACTGCATTCATTTTTAAAACAAACCATAACCTTTATTTCATAAATAAAGGTTTAAAAAGCTTTACGTAGATTATCAAATAATGATAATCTAAAATATCCTATTTACACACGACCATTACATAATGGTTTACAATACAAATATGTTACAACAAAATAAGTTTCTTGAATGCAGTTTTACACAATATCATACAAGCATGGACTCCAAATCTCGTCCTTATTTAAGTATGTGACAGCGGAAGCTCTTAATAATCACCTGAGAATAAACATGCTTAAAACGTCAACAAAAATGTTGGTGAGTTATAGGTTTAACCTATATATATATCAAATCATAATAATAGACCACAAGATTTCATATTTCAATACACATCCCATACATAGAGATAAAAATCATTCATATGGTGAACACCTGGTAACCGACAATAACAAGATGCATATATAAGAATATCCCCATCATTCCGGGACACCCTTCGGATATGATATAAATTTCGAAGTACTAAAGCATCCGGTACTTTGGATGGGGTTTGTTAGGCCCAATAGATCTATCTTTAGGATTCGCGTCAATTAGGGTGTCTGTTCCCTAATTCTTAGATTACCAGACTTAATAAAAAGGGGCATATTCGATTTCGATAATTCAACCATAGAATGTAGTTTCACGTACTTGTGTCTATTTTGTAAATCATTTATAAAACCTGCATGTATTCTCATCCCAAAAATATTAGATTTTAAAAGTGGGACTATAACTCACTTTCACAGATTTTTACTTCGTCGGGAAGTAAGACTTGGCCACTGTTGATTCACGAACCTATAACAATATATACATATATATTAAAGTATGTTCAAAATATATTTACAACACTTTTAATATATTTTGATGTTTTAAGTTTATTAAGTCAGCTGTCCTCGTTAGTAACCTATAACTAGTTGTCCACAGTTAGATGTACAGAAATAAATCGATAAATATTATCTTGAATCAATCCACGACCCAGTGTATACGTATCTCAGTATTGATCACAACTCAAACTATATATATTTTGGAATCAACCTCAACCCTGTATAGCTAACTCCAACATTCACATATAGAGTGTCTATGGTTGTTCCGAAATATATATAGATGTGTTGACATGATAGGTCGAAACATTGTATACGTGTCTATGGTATCTCAAGATTACATAATATACAATACAAGTTGATTAAGTTATGGTTGGAATAGATTTGTTACCAATTTTCACGTAGCTAAAATGAGAAAAATTATCCAATCTTGTTTTACCCATAACTTCTTCATTTTAAATCCGTTTTGAGTGAATCAAATTGCTATGGTTTCATATTGAACTCTATTTTATGAATCTAAACAGAAAAAGTATAGGTTTATAGTCGGAAAAATAAGTTACAAGTCGTTTTTGTAAAGGTAGTCATTTCAGTCGAAAGAACGACGTCTAGATGACCATTTTAGAAAACATACTTCCACTTTGAGTTTAACCATAATTTTTGGATATAGTTTCATGTTCATAATAAAAATCATTTTCTCAGAATAACAACTTTTAAATCAAAGTTTATCATAGTTTTTAATTAACTAACCCAAAACAGCCCGCGGTGTTACTACGACGGCGTAAATCCGGTTTTACGGTGTTTTTCGTGTTTCCAGGTTTTAAATCATTAAGTTAGCATATCATATAGATATAGAACATGTGTTTAGTTGATTTTAAAAGTCAAGTTAGAAGGATTAACTTTTGTTTGCGAACAAGTTTAGAATTAACTAAACTATGTTCTAGTGATTACAAGTTTAAACCTTCGAATAAGATAGCTTTATATGTATGAATCGAATGATGTTATGAACATCATTACTACCTTAATTTCCTTGGATAAACCTACTGGAAAAGAGAAAAATGGATCTAGCTTCAATGGATCCTTGGATGGCTCGAAGTTCTTGAAGCAGAATCATGACACGAAAACAAGTTCAAGTAAGATCATCACTTGAAATAAGATTGTTATAGTTATAGAAATTGAACCAAAGTTTGAATATGATTATTACCTTGTATTAGAATGATAACCTACTGTAAGAAACAAAGATTTCTTGAGGTTGGATGATCACCTTACAAGATTGGAAGTGAGCTAGCAAACTTGAAAGTATTCTTGATTTTATGAAACTAGAACTTTTGGAATTTATGAAGAACACTTAGAACTTGAAGATAGAACTTGAGAGAGATCAATTGGATGAAGAAAATTGAAGAATGAAAGTGTTTGTAGGTGTTTTTGGTCGTTGGTGTATGGATTAGATATAAAGGATATGTAATTTTGTTTTCATGTAAATAAGTCATGAATGATTACTCATATTTTTGTAATTTTATGAGATATTTCATGCTAGTTGCCAAATGATGGTTCCCACATGTGTTAGGTGACTCACATGGGCTGCTAAGAGCTGATCATTGGAGTGTATATACCAATAGTACATACATCTAAAAGCTGTGTATTGTACGAGTACGAATACGGGTGCATACGAGTAGAATTGTTGTTGAAACTGAACGAGGATGTAATTGTAAGCATTTTTGTTAAGTAGAAGTATTTTGATAAGTGTATTGAAGTCTTTCAAAAGTGTATAAATACATATTAAAACACTACATGTATATACATTTTAACTGAGTCGTTAAGTCATCGTTAGTCGTTACATGTAAGTGTTGTTTTGAAACCTTTAGGTTAACGATCTTGTTAAATGTTGTTAACCCAATGTTTATAATATCAAATGAGATTTTAAATTATTATATTATCATGATATTATCATGTATGAATATCTCTTAATATGATATATATACATTAAATGTCTTTACAACGATAATCGTTACATATATGTCTCGTTTAAAAATCATTAAGTTAGTAGTCTTGTTTTTACATATGTAGTTCATTGTTAACATACTTTATGATATGTTTTCTTATCATAGTATCATGTTAACTATATATATATATCCATATATATGTCATCATATAGTTTTTACAAGTTTTAACGTTCGTGAATCACCGATCAACTTGGGTGGTCAATTGTCTATATGAAACATATTTCAATTAATCAAGTCTTAACAAGTTTGATTGCTTAACATGTTGGAAACATTTAATCATGTAAATATCAATCTCAATTAATATATATAAACATGGAAAAGTTCGGGTCACTACACTATCCATACAAGGCAACGCGCCTAAAGTTGGAATCGAACGGAACCCTCTTGTTCCTCTTAAGGTATGTATCTTTGTATGACGGGCTTCAAGAAAGAGATTGATGGTTAGAGTTGAACTTGATAATATAGGCATTGATTTAGATACGATCATTTGTCCCATGTGTAGTGAAGTTATAGAATTGGTGAAGCACACTCATATTTTTTTCTAAGTTTCCATGGACATTTGGGATCAAGTCTATAAGTGGTGGGATATGAGTAACATGACAAATCTTATCCTAAATGAAATCTTTTGTGGTTCAGATCAAGGGATTGATTCATTGAGGAGTAAAAGAATTTAGCAAAACAATCGAGTGGACGAGTGGATACATGATTTGGCACCTTCGGAACCAATGTGCCTTTGGTAAAGAAAGTTGGCGTTGGTGGTTAATAAATACAATTGAGGATAAGATCTAGCTTAATAAAATTAAATCAAATGATTTCATATATGTTTCTCGACGGCAGCCGCAACTTACAAAAGCATAATATGGTATTGAAAGTAACTAATGGTTTTATTCCATCTTGATTTGATTTTACAAAAAGGAAAACAAACGCAGTTTTCTCTCAAGTAGTTCTTAATTAATTATTTTGTCATTGGTCATAAAGGAATTAAATTTGCTATTTCATTTTGATATGCATTACGAAAAATAATTAAAACTGTGTTTGTTTTCCTGGAGGAAACCCGGACCAATCTGTTTGAGATAACAAATTTTGATATGCATTACGAAAAACAATCAATCTAAGTAACCCGCCCCTAACTACTGTCCTGGAAGAAACTCAGACCAATCTGAGGGCATGATCGATAAAACACCCCTCCCCGCTGCCCCCGCACTAAGCGAAAGGCGACCTAAGTGGATACTTCGGGTCAAGGATATCATTGAGTGTAATATTGTAGCCCAGCGAAATTGAACTCGTGACCTCTCGTTAAGAGAAGCAGGTCACTAACAACTGAGCTACAACTCAATATTGATTACTTTTAGTTAACAGAGAGCAAAACAAATAAATGTTGTGTGTATTTGTTCTTAATGGGTTGTTTGAAACTTGAATAACATATAATTGACATTACTTGAAGTCTAGTGTGGACTACTAAAGAGACATATGTATTCACGATCATAGATTTCTCACCATCATGAATTTCAAAGAAAAGTATTTTCCATATTTTTTATATTTGTTAGTCATATAACACATATGGATCTGACAAACAATAATTGTTTTATTTAACGCTCCTGCATTGTTTGATTTAATAGTATATGCATATTCATATTATATTTGTTATCATCAAAACACAAAGAGAGTTAGAGAACAACTTCCGTAGAATTCTTGAGCTTTCCTTAATTTGGTTTGATTTAATAGTATATATATGTGTTCATATTATATTTGTTATTAATCTATATGTTGCGATGAAGCATTCTTGTGAATGATTCAAACAAAAAACACCAGCAATTTAAGAGATTCAACGATGAACAAACCAAATATTGTTCATATGAACTCAAAATTCAAAAAAATAAAATCTAGATGATCGATTGTTTAAAATCATATTCATAATGCTCACCAATGGTCATTATAACCTGAAACATCATATAGGTTTCGAATTTGAATTATGAAGAAATTGTTGACTATTTCCCCCCAATTTTTGACTTACGAATTCGAGTTCAAATCTAAGAGTTAAAATATGAAACTTTGCAAATAGATTTACGAGATGAATCTTAACAGATCTACAATTTTACTTTTCGCTATAGACTTTTTTGCTTTTTTAAAGATGCATCAAACATATGCATCTAAAATATAAGTCTGTACAGACTGAGCTCAATCTGTGGCAGACTAAGTTCTATCTGTACACAAATTTAGTTTTATCTGGTAGCAGACTGAACTCAATCAGTCCCAAAAGTAGTTTAATATATATATATCAATATATCACTATATCAATTTGACATATGTTTTCTTAAATTTCTATAAAATTTTGATCTCTTAAAATCATTTGATATATAAAATATATAACTTTATTATTATTATTATTATTATTATTATTATTATTATTATTATTATTATTATTATTATTATTATGTTATGGGGGATGATTCTCACACATTTTTTTGATCCTCACACACCTATTTTAACATTTTGCTCTTCTAATAATATTCAATTGGTGTGTGAGGATCAAAAAAGTGTGTGTGAGAATCATCCCCCTTATGTTATTGTTATTATTATTAAATTATTAAATATTTTTATATATATAAATTGTAGTAAATGGTGTCAACCTATGATTGGTTGACACCATCCGTAAATAGTAACCTTTTTTTTTCCCTTCAAAACATGATTACTCAAACCACTAACCCAATACCATCCGGATCCCCTGACCCGCTCCACCAACACGACCCGAATATCTGCTACTGTAGCTACAGTACTTTATTTATTTATTTATTTTTTTTTCGAAACCAACCCGCAGCGATAGCGCGGGCCAAAAAACTAGTTAAATATTAATTATTGTTATGTTATGAGTTGCCGGGCCCGTGAAGACATACAAAACAGACATATGATTCGAATTAAATTGAAGGTCAAGCAAGAGTAGATATCAAGTCACAGAAAATAACAATAACAAAAAAAAAGGAGCCCCACGTTTTCTCCGTCGTCCGTACGTCCGTCCGTCCGTCCTTCTGTCGTTTCCCTCCGTCGTTCACTTTCCGATGAGTAATGCAACGGCTCCGATGAATTCCACGTCAGCTGAGTCCCTCGATTCATCTGTTCCTAGAAGAAATTCAAAACGACCTAAATGTAGATCATTCTTTCTTTTACTTTATTCAATCATAATATATATATATATCTATATCTGTATCTATATCTTTCTGTCATCATAATTAAAAATTAAACTGAAAATATACTTTTCTGATTCTAGATTCTAGGTTTACGCAGCAGGAATTACCAGCCTGTAAACCAATTCTGACCCCAAGATGGGTAACTATCAACAAATTAATTATATTTATTTTAGCAATTGAGTTCAATTGAATAACCTGATTATAGTTAGGGTTTATGATTCATATTGCAGGTGATTTCAGCATTCATGCTTGTGACTATAGTATTCGTACCGATTGGACTTGCATCCCTCTTTGCTTCCAGAGATGTATGCATCAAGTGTACTTAATTATTGTTGTTTTTAACTTTTTTAATTTAAATTTGATTTATCACATAATTTTTTACTTGTGTTTGATTAGGTTGTTGAAATTGTTAAACGTTATGACGATAGTTGCGCACCATGGGGACATTCAAGAAGTGATAAGGTCCGGTTTATACAATCGGACGCGAATAAAACCTGCAATATAACCTTTACGGTAATGATGATCTGATACAACGTTATTATGGGGATGAGTTTCGAATGTTTAGTTGTGTTGACATTGCTATTGATTATTGTAATATAGGTGTATAAACGTATGAAGAAGCCTATTTATGTGTATTATCAGCTTGATAACTTTTATCAGAATCACAGAAGGTACGTTACTATTTGTAATTGCAAGTTTTGAGTGATTGACAACTGTACGCAACTCTTCGGTTAACAATTTAAAACGGCTATTTCAATGATAATGTCCTAATTTACTGTATAAGACATGCGGCATTTCTTTTTTCAGGTATGTTAAAAGCAGAAGTGATCAGCAATTGAGAAGCCGGAGTGGTGAGAATGAGGTAAAAGATTGTAAGCCTGAAGACAAGTCACTAAATGGCTCGTCGATTGTGCCTTGTGGGCTTGTAGCCTGGAGTATGTTCAACGATACTTTTACCTTCACTGCGAATAAAAATCAGCAATTGCCTGTAATAAAGAAAGGAATTTCATGGAAAAGTGATAGGGATCATAAGTTTGGCAAAGATGTCTTCCCTAAAAATTTCCAAAACGGAACTCTTATTGGTGGTGCCCATCTCAACGAATCCATTGCAGTAAGTCTCTTAACTATTTATTGTTGATTTATGGTGCGTTTGATAAAACAAAATGATTAACGCTGAATGGTTAAGTGGTTCTAGATGAACTTGATTCTGATGACAAATATCTAATTGATAATCATGAACAATATTAATGAAATAAGATTACCTTGTTAACCTTTTTTAAATGAACAAAAATTCAATAAGTTTTTTGATATAATTCAAGGATGATATTCCTGAAAATTTAGGTGCTTAATGGTTAAGAAAGTGCTTCAACTCTTAATGGTTCAGCACTAAATGTAGGATTGCTATAGCCCAACAACATGTCTAACTTATAAGCACATGAGTCCCTTAGTACTCTAAAATCAATTAATGATAGAAGGAGGTTCCCATAAGCTTATACACCGGCAATATTTCTTTCCAACTTCCGATGTGAGATGGCGTCTTTTTTAACGGATTAACTCCAACACTAAAATGCTAAACCATTTAGCATCATATGTCATTTAAAGGTCAGCGCTGAACCATTCAATTACAAGAGGTAAACAAACTCACCCTTAGAGGGATTATGATAATTACTAGTAGCCGTCACGAAATTTGTTTGTTGATTGTTGGGTATATATAGCTAAGCGATCAGGAAGATCTTATTGTATGGATGCGGACGGCAGCTCTTCCAACTTTTAGGAAGTTGTATGGGAAGATAGATATGGATCTGCAGGTTGGTGACACGATACTTGTGGTTCTGCAAAATAATTATAATACCTACAGTTTCAATGGCAAGAAGAAATTTGTGCTATCAACAACAAGCTGGCTTGGTGGAAAGAACAATTTCATTGGCATTGCTTATCTTTCTGTTGGTGGTTTGTGCTTCGTACTTGCTATTACCTTCACCATTATATATCTGGTTAAGCCAAGGTAATTTATGACTTTTTTTATATTAACCGATATCGCCATCTTGGTTTTCATAGTCTGCCAAGTATCATAACCGTTGATGATATTGAACATTGAAAATGATCTTGCTCATGAGCAATGTTGTAAAAGTCGGCCGACGCGTCTAGGGATGGCAATGGATTGGGTGATCCCATATTCATATCCTTTTAATTTTAAAATCCATATTCATATTCATATCCATATCCATATCCATTTAAATAAAATTCATCCATCCATATCCATATTCGTTGGATTAAGCGGGTTAATGGATATCCATTGGATGTTTGTTTTTCTAAAGATATTCCTATTATGAAATGAAATCATCAGAGTATAATTAACAATGCTATGTAATATATATGAATTTAATACTATTCACATAGTTGTATCTTCATAATCTATATGTACGTGTATAAGGATATGTAAATGTGTATGCATATATTAAAGTAAATATGTATATATTTATATGTATATATGTATTTCGGGTGATAAATGATATATCCGTGGATGATTAAATGTCATCCATATCCGATCCTCTAGTTTTTCACATCATCCATATCCGTATCGATATCCGTATCCGTTTATCATCCATTTAGATCATCCATATCAATTTAAATGGATCGGATCGGATGGATATCCGATGGATCGGACATCCACTGCCATCCCTCATTTTGGGACTAGCCCGTCTCGACTCGCCCAAAAACGCCCTAAATGTCGGCCAGCGCTAAAAAGTCTGGTCAGAGTCGGGTTTAAGTCAGTCAAAGTTAGGTAAAAAAAAATTTATTTTCTTGAGTTAGATTTTGTGCCATATATCCATGTTTGAAATATTTTTTAACGATATGTATATGCAAACAACAAAATCTTCATTAATAACTGTCAAATGGTGAAATTTTCATCTCAAATTTTAACGATATGTATATGTCAACAACATTATTGTGAATCTAAAAATATTTACTCATCAACGCAGTTTTATAAATCTAAAAATATTATCTTTAATATCAAGTATTTGATCATTATAGTGTGTTGTAATGGAGGATACTAATACTAATTTGTTCGTTTACTCTGCCTCAGGCGACTTGGAGATCCATCATATTTGTCTTGGAATCGTAATCCTGGTGGTCACTGATTCATGCAATAGTTGGGTTGAAACTTGAAAGGAAATATGTATGTTGTAGTATGTATTTAACGTCGTTTATTTGAGTATTTGCCAAGTAGATATCAATCTCTTAAATATTGATTTGTGAGTAAGGCTTGAAATGTTACACTATTTCGGCTTACTATACTGTGCTAGGAAGTAGTAAGCTGGCCTTATCATTGCATCTGACATTGTAACAAAAAAAGTACTTGTATGTTTGGTTATATAAACTTGATTTTCCTGTTTTAGGTGTTCATTTGATTTGTTCAACACAATGTATTCCTTCTTTGAACTGTCTGATTTGTACCTCAGTGTCCTTGTAAGTTGTAACTACTTTAATCCACCTGCTAATAAACTAATGATTTATATGCTTGTTGACACATTGTCAAACCTGGTAGGGTTCACAGAAACTTAGCCCCGTTTGGCTCACGAAATCCAATGGAATTCCGTGAGCCAAACAGGGCCAATTAGTTTATTTTTCAGCTAGTTCATAACAGCAAAGTTTCCACTTCCCACTAATTGATTTGAATAATTGAATTATATTTTTAGTCAAATATATTCTTTCAACCACAATTCCTCAAAAGAGTAAAAATGCCTTCCGGTTGTGATTTAATAAACTGATTCCATGTTCTCCACTACATAAGCTCAAATGTTGTTAAATGCCTACTTGAAACTACAGAGTTAGTTGACATTTCTACTACTTTTTTTTGAACAAATACATAATAATAGGATTAATCATTAAGCCCATATAGCCAAAAAGGACATGCATCCTGCACCTAGAAGAAGTGACACATTTGCACCTAACTGAAGCCTTAAATTGCTTTGCATCCGTGGGTTCATAAAATCTGCAGCCAGCAGATCAACCAGTGCCATGTAAATTAAGATCCCAGCTGAACCAGAGTTCAATATTCCTTCCACTATCAATGATGTAGTGTTGTCTTTTCTATAAGTACTTGATATTCCAATTCCTATTGATATTCCTATTGGTGTCGTCAGCGAAAAAAAGATGGCCATCATTGTTGTTGCCACTGATTTATATTTTGCCTACATACCATAAAAAGATTTAGACCGCTCAAAAAGTACAATATTCCAAAAACAAAAGGAAAAAAACTAGTGGTACCTGCGAAATGCACCCACCAAGTCCCATGCCTTCAAAGAACTGATGAAAGGACAAGGCTGCAAGTAGAGACTTTATGGTAGAAATACTTTGGGACGTTCCTAACGAGACTCCGATTATCACTGAATGAACAATTATTCCCACCTCCAATACCTAATTAAACATATACACATGTTGGTAAAAAGTAAAAACCTTACACATCATGGAATGACCAGGCCAAAGGGTCGGAAACACTCACAGGATAACCCGGTTAGACCGCGTATATATGAGTAAATATACTCCCCTTAACAGGTAGTCTGAATAGGAGAAACCTTATCCGTTTACACGTTTATATATGTATATATGTGTGTGTCGTATGTGATAACATTCAACTGTAGAATTGTACGTAATTACTTGAGATATGATACGGTGCCTGGTGAGTTGTGAGTCATGAGACAATACAACAGAGCCATGAGAATGGCCATCAGTAGCATGAGAATGGACATGAACATGACCATCATGATCATCAACGACGTCTGCACTATGACTCTCCACATCCACCACTTGTTGTGCCTTTAACTTGTTGAAATGCATTTTCGTATAAAAGCTAGTCGCAAAGGTGTCCACCATAAGAGCACCAATAGCACACATCATAGCAACAAAACCAGCAAATGGGAACTTACCCCATGGGTTATGATCAAGACAAGGTGAAGTTAAAAGCTGAAAAGCATCAGGTAAAATATGTATAAAACCAGTAGCTAAGATCACGCCTGCTGCAAACGCTTTGATCATGAAAAATATGTCGTTATCAGGGTTTAAAGCTTGTATCTTTTTACCAAGCTGGGGGATGCTGACACCAAATCCCCCAGCGAAAAGGATGGTAAGAATAGCGAATAATTTGTATTTAAGCGACTCTTGTTTATTTTCGCTATCGTTGTTGTTAGCGTCCACCTTGCAATATGGTGCTACCATGGTAGGCAGGGCAGAAAGTAAAAGCAACAGTAGGTTGATGGTGTGTTTGTTGGAATAGTTTGTCATGATGATCAAAGGGGTCGATTTTTGTACTTCAAATCACAACTTTTGAGTTTTTTTATGACGAAACATGTGTTTGTTCATCGCCTATATATATGTGGAAAATGTATATATGGACAAATACATACATATATAGAAAAGGAGAGGGGTGAGGTGAGGTGAGGTGAGGTGAGGTGGGGTGGGGTGGAAGGAGAATAAAAAAGGGATGGCTCATGTTAGGAATAGGAATGTGCAAATGTATAAAATAGAACCAGAACCAAATATTTGACAATTTTAAAGTAGTACAATCCATTACTAGTTTGAAATGGATGAAGCTGACATAAACTTTGGACCGATACAGATGGACAATGTACCATGCCAAGTAGTCTTTTTTATTCGGCGAAAAAACGGAAACGTATACTAAAACAAAGGAACCTTTCATCAGACGACGAAAGAAACCCGCAAACATAAAAGACAGACGAAATTGAACCGCAACAAAAGCACAATCCAACGACAAAATAAAAAACGAAAGAGACAAGGCGAAAGAAGCTAAAGAACGAAACAACCGCCTAACAGAACAAAATGAAAACAAGAGAATAAAGCAAATCTGCCTAAGCACCCGGAGATTGGAACCCCTCTAAACATGTTCTCCATACTAATTAGAAATCCCTCCGCTTCTGCACTAACATTCTTATCCTTAGATATAGCTTAAGAAGTTTACCATTCACTTTAAAAAACCGGATAGCTTTACCTGGCCCGAGTAATTAGAGAATGAAAATTTTGTATCAAGCTCCGTCGACGAAGTGGAATTCGGGTCAACATCCTCACCGAGTCACCAACTTCAACCACCTTTTCCTTATTATTCTTGCAATTCATTGTACCGTCTATACCCGACTCAACACCCACAAAAACGTTATCCTTACACGGCTTCTTCTTGACCTTCTTTGATATTCCACTGCACGAGAGATCATTCGCGAAAATTGACTCCTTTGTAGCTTCACATTTTTTCCTTCAACCACCGTGACAAATAGTCAAATACCAGTTCTTTATTAAAACTGAGAACCAAACCGACTATACTGATTTTAGTTCACCTTTATAGTTTTGTCCTTCATTTGTTTAAAGAATCTGTAGTTAGGGTTTAGTGTCAGGTTTTATTACAGTAATAAACTTTAAGACTGGTCCGTATGCTAGGTTATGGCCACATGTCAGTCCGTTATAACCTTCACACCATAGGCACCATTCATACTAAAGCTTCCGCTATCATGCACTCGTTCTATATATCACTTTTTCTCTTTCATTCGTTATGTACTTTTATTAGTGTTATTTGCATATATTTTAGGGTTTATTTGTGGATATTGTTTAATTATGATATGTAGTGTTTAGTTGGGTTAGTGAATGTGCGTAATTCTAAGACCATTTGTAACGTTAGGGAACGTGAGTTGGGGGCGTATGTTGCTTTTTGATGACTAGGACGTGTGGGTGGTTTGAGTGAAGTAGTGGTGGTGTGGGTTTGTGGTGTGGGTTAGTGGTGTGAGTTAGTGGAAAGCTGATGTGGCATTTTATTTTAAATTTTTATGTTTTATTTATTTCTTTATTTAATTTTTTATTAATATTTTCAAATTTATTTTTTAAATTTCAAAAATAAACGGATTTAGAAATCCGACCGTTATTTTATTTTTTTATTTTTTTTCAAAAACGGATACTTTTTCACCTATAAATACACCCACTAACTCAAATCATTTCACACACTTCACATTCTCAACTCAAAATCAAAACACTTCCAACCAGTAAAAATGAAAACAATTCCCCCAATGATTGTTGCATACGATGTTCATCACCGAGGTGATTTTCGTAATGAAATGAAGGTCTACAAGTGTGGAAAAAAATTTCATTTGAAAGAATCGATATTCGTGACGTTGGTTTAAACGATCTGCTAGCCTTTCTGAAGGCAAATTTATGATCCGGAGATAAAAGCAAGCTATCTCTGTACTTATGATCAATGGTACGGGATAAAAGATACCATTGAATCGTCATCAATAATAAACTCGAGCATTTTGAAGGTTTTATCCATTATGAAATTTTATAGTGTTTGTAAATATGAAAGTAAAAGTATTATTGGAGGAAAGAAATGTATATAGAATGAGTAAAATATAGGTGTATATATAGGATAAATAATATTGGATTAATTTTTTTTTTTATTATTAAACTCAATATTTTCCAACGGTTATATACTCGGCCCAATCAATATGTGACAAGTGTCCCAATCAAAACCACCAAACCGCGTCGCCACCCCCGTCTCCAGGCCACGCCCCTCTCCCCTGCCTTCCTCCACGCGCCGCTACCTGCTCGACCTGGGCGTGGCCGGCTGCCACGTCGGCTCCCACGGCGTGACCCACCTGCCGTTACAAGTCCTCTAATAGGGATTAGGGAGTGGTGCACATCTTCCTAATTGTCTATCTTCTATTCCAATTTTGTATGTGCAGGTTATTCCTAGTTGCAATTTAGAGGACCACTTTATTCCTATCTCATTTTGCTTTTGGGCCAATTAATTTCTGATCCTTTAAGAAAATGATAATATAATAATAATAGTGATAGTGATAATAGATTACAAGTACTTCCTCTTTAAATGAAATCGATCTATTTTGAATATTATTGTTCTTTAGAATGGTTGATAGACTCGTACTCCGTACTAAGTAACTGAGAACACAAAGATGGTTTGTCAAAGATTCTTGTCTACGGAGGCAAAGTTATTTTATAATTGTTGGAAGTCATGAGTTCGAATTCATGGACTTGAAAAAATTAATCTTCCTCGTGGTTACGAAGATTTTTTCACGATGACTCCGAGTTATTCGCAAAGCGGATGATCGCCCTGAAAAAAAAAAGAACTTTTTGTGCCGTTGGTCCCTCCATTATACACCAAAAAGCTAACAGCATCCCTCCGATTTTTTTTTTTTGCTATCAGCATCCTTCCATTATCCCATTTAAACATACCGAGTCCCTTCGTCAAATTACCAGTAAAAAGGTCCGTTAAGTCTTGACATTGCATGTGAGGTTAAATTCGTCTTTTAACTGACTCTTCATCTAAATTCTGACTTGCTCAACTTCCCAAATTATAACCCCCTAATTTTTTTTTTTTAAAAAGAAAAGAAAAACATCAAAACTAATTTAGAAAACAAAATTTTAGCATAAATTAAAACAAAATGAATTGTGGATCAAGATGAAATTATCTACACACACAAAGTTAGGTCCTACAAATTTAAGTGGAATATTACTCTATATAGCTAAATGATATAGAGCAAATGAATAATACCTCTCAATAGTTTCACAAACCCTCCTCAAACTTTTTATATTTTCACAATTCAATCCCGCCCTTTATAATACTTAACTTTATAGCTTTTACAAACTTACCACATAGTTTTCACATTTTATACTTTAACCATTACACTTTTCATTCATTATAAATCGATCCCATAATTTTTACTAACAACTATTCATCATCATCATCATTATTATTATTATTATTATTATTATTATTATTATTATTATTATTATTATATTATTATTATTATTATTATTATTATTATTATTATTATTATTATTAAATCAACCACATAATTTTTCACTTTATTATTGTTTAACTTTTTTCTTATTATAAATTAACTACGTAACTCATTATATATACTCCCTCCGTCCCACTATAAGTGTCAACTTACTTTTTGCACACAGTTTTAGAAAATCCCACTAACTTCATTCTCCACCAATCAGAATTCTTCTCTCTCCAGAATAACCTCTTCTCATTGGTTGAAATACAAAGTGGACACTTGTAATGGGACATCCCAAAATAGAAATGTGGACAATTCAAGTGGGACGGAGGTAGTATATATATATATATATATATATATATATATATATATATATATATATATATATATATATATATATATATATATATATTCTTCTCTACATTTCTAAAAGACAAAGGCTTTATGAGTAGTTCTTCCCCATGCTTTAATCGTTTATACGTCGTGTAAAAAGATTGTACCCACAATGACACCACACTAAACATTGACAACCATTATAAACTTTAGGGCGCCAAATGTAAATTCCTAGGGTAAATAATGTAAACTCCATAGGGGTCTAAAGTTAAAGTTCAAGGGCCAAATCGTAACTTCTTTATTTTCCATAAAACTCCTCAACAAATCCACCTAAATTTATAACCGCCTTTAAATTTGCGTATGACTTGAGATAGGTTTAACCGACATAACCGTTAAACACGAAATAATTTTACGAACCAAACACAACAAATTATATTCAAAACGGAGTCCCGACGTGGAGCGAGGGTTCCTCCACTAGTTATCTCTAATTTTTATAGTGTGATTAGGTTATGTATTTAATTCCATTTCCCTAATTTTATCATCTAGTAATAGAACTTAGAAATTTAAGAACCATGTACATAACTTAGGTCATCTTCATTATGAACGAATTGCAAATCCAAGATGAATGATTTTTAGATCTAAACCTAAAAATCCAAATCAGATCTGAACCTACATATACTCCAACGTGGTGTAGACACCGGCACACTACCGACCGTGGTGATTGTTTGGCAAGATTGTGGCGGTGAAGGTTTGTAAAACCCAAATATTTATTGTACATAAGAGTAAATATGATATACATAAAGTGTGTGAAGTGTAGTGTAAATGAAAAGCTCAAAAACTGATCAGACCCCGTGTGCGCCGCGCAAGGTTAAGGGCGCGCGCCGCGCACAGTTCCTGTGACAGATTTCTTGCTTTTAAAATAAAGTTAAACGAGGGGCATTCTTGTCTTTTTACTTGATGAAAGGACCCGTTCATATCCATTATAAACGATTCACAATAGTTGATTACATCGCGAGGTACTTGACCTCTATATGATACATTTTATAAACATTGAATTCGTTTTTAAAAGACAAACTTTCTTTACATCGAAAGTTGACGGTATGCATACCATTTCATAATATATCCTACTATAATTGACTTAATAATAATCTTGATGAACTCAACGACTCGAATGCAACGTGTTTTGAAATATGTCATGAATGACTCCAAGTAATATCTCTAAAATGAGCAAATGCACAGCGAAAGATTTCTTTCATAACTGAGAATAAACATGCTTTAAAGTGTCAACCAAAAGGCTGGTGAGTTCATAAGTTTATCATAACAATCATTTCAATATATTAATAGACCACAAGATTTCCGTTTATAAATATATGTACACTCGCAAGTGTATAAAACCGTTCTGCTTATGTTGAGGCCTCAGTAACCAACCTTAACAATAATATAATAAGTCATCTTCACAAAGATGGATACGTATGTAGTGACCCGAACTTTTTCATGTTTATATATATTAATTGAGATTGATATTTACATGATTAAATGTTTCCAACATGTTAAGCAATCAAACTTGTTAAGACTTGATTAATTGAAATATGTTTCATATAGACAATTGACCACCCAAGTTGACCGGTGATTCACGAACGTTAAAACTTGTAAAAACTATATGATGACATATATATGGATATATATATAGTTAACATGATACTATGATAAGTAAACATATCATTAAGTATATTAACAATGAACTACATATGTAAAAATAAGACTACTAACTTAATGATTTTTAAACGAGACATATATGTAACGATTATCGTTGTAAAGACATTTAATGTATATATATCATATTAAGAGATATTCATACATGATAATATAATAATTTAAAATCTCATTTGATATTATAAACATTGGGTTGACAACATTTAACAAGATCGTTAACCTAAAGGTTTCAAAACAACACTTACATGTAACGACTAACGATGACTTAACGACTCAGTTAAAATATATATACATGTAGTGTTTTAATATGTATTTATACACTTTTGAAAGACTTCAATACACTTATCAAAATACTTCTACTTAACAAAAATGCTTACAATTACATCCTCGTTCAGTTTCATCAACAATTCTACTCGTATGCACTCGTATTCGTACTCGTACAATACACAGCTTTTAGATGTATGTACTATTGGTATATACACTCCAATGATCAGCTCTTAGCAGCCCATGTGAGTCACCTAACACATGTGGGAACCATCATTTGTCAACTAGCATGAAATATCTCATAAAATTACAAAAATATGAGTAATCATTCATGACTTATTTACATGAAAACAAAATTACATATCCTTTATATCTAATCCATACACCAACGACCAAAAACACCTACAAACACTTTCATTCTTCAATTTTCTTCATCTAATTGATCTCTCTCAAGTTCTATCTTCAAGTTCTAAGTGTTCTTCATATATTCTACAAGTTCTAGTTACATAAAATCAAGAATACTTTCAAGTTTGCTAGCTCACTTTCAATCTTGTAAGGTGATCATCCAACTTCAATAAATCTTTGTTTCTTACAGTAGGTTGTCATTCTAATACAAGGTAATAATCATATTCAAACTTTGGTTCAATTTCTATAACTATAACAATCTTATTTCAAGTGATGATCTTACTTGAACTTGTTTTCGTGTCATGATTCTGCTTCAAGAACTTCGAGCCATCCAAGGATCCGTTGAAGCTAGATCCATTTTCCTCTTTTCCAGTAGGTTTATCCAAGGAACTTAAGGTAGTAATGATGTTCATAACATCATTCGATTCATACATATAAAGCTATCTTATTCGAAGGTTTAAACTTGTAATCACTAGAACATAGTTTAGTTAATTCTAAACTTGTTCGCAAACAAAAGTTAATCCTTCTAACTTGACTTTTAAAATCAACTAAACACATGTTCTATATCTATATTATATGCTAAATTAATGATTTAAAACCTGGAAACACGAAAAACACCGTAAAACCGGATTTACGCCGTCGTAGTAACACCGCGGGCTGTTTTGGGTTAGTTAATTAAAAACTATGATAAACTTTGATTTAAAAGTTGTTATTCTGAGAAAATGATTTTTATTATGAACATGAAACTATATCCAAAAATTATGGTTAAACTCAAAGTGGAAGTATGTTTTCTAAAATGGTCATCTAGACGTCGTTCTTTCGACTGAAATGACTACCTTTATAAAAACGACTTGTAAATTATTTTTCCGACTATAAACCTATACTTTTTCTGTTTAGATTCATAAAATAGAGTTCAATATGAAACCATAGCAATTTGATTCACTCAAAACGGATTTAAAATGAAGAAGTTATGGGTAAAACAAGATTGGATAATTTTTCTCATTTTAGCTACGTGAAAATTGGTAACAAATCTATTCCAACCATAACTTAATCAACTTGTATTGTATATTATGTAATCTTGAGATACCATAGACACGTATACAATGTTTCGACCTATCATGTCGACACATCTATATATATTTCGGAACAACCATAGACACTCTATATGTGAATGTTGGAGTTAGCTATACAGGGTTGAGGTTGATTCCAAAATATATATAGTTTGAGTTGTGATCAATACTGAGATACGTATACACTGGGTCGTGGATTGATTCAAGATAATATTTATCGATTTATTTTTGTACATCTAACTGTGGACAACTAGTTGTAGGTTACTAACGATGACAGCTGACTTAATAAACTTAAAACATCAAAATATATTAAAAGTGTTGTAAATATATTTTGAACATACTTTGATATATATGTATATATTGTTATAGGTTCGTGAATCAACCACTGGCCAAGTCTTACTTCCCGACGAAGTAAAAATCTGTAAAAATCTGTGTAAACAGGATATTTTAGATTATCATTATTTGATAATCTACGTAAAGCTTTTTAAACCTTTATTGATGAAATAAAGGTTATGGTTTGTTTTAAAATGAATGCAGTCTTTGAAAAACGTCTCATATAGAGGTCAAAACCTCGCAACGAAATCAATTAATATGGAACGTTTTTAATCAATAAGAACGGGACATTTCAGTTGGTATCCGAGCGTTGGTCTTAGAGAACCAGAATTTTGCATTAGTGTGTCTTATCGAGTTTGTTAGGATGCATTAGTGAGTCCGGACTTCGACCGTGTTTACTTAAAAAATGATTACTTAACAAATTTTGTTGGAAACTATATATTTTTAACATGTGAATATTATGTGATATATTAATCTCTTAACGCGTTTGATATTATATGATAGATGTCTACCTCTAGAACAAGTCCCATTGACTCACCTAATAATAATGAAGAGTCAAATGTAAATTGGAATGATTCGTGGACTGATTCACAAGTTCCCGAAGAGGAACCGGAAGAAGAGTCGGAACCGGAAGAAGAATCGGAACCGGAAGAAGAATCGGAACCGGATGAAGAAATAGAACCGGTGGGGGAAATAATAAAACGGTTAAGTAAAAGAAAATCCTCAACCAACCGACCAAGGTTAATTATGGTCAATGGTGTTTCCGCCAAGGAAGCAAAATATTGGGAGGATTACCAATTCTCCGATGAATCGGATTCCGACGAGAATTCCGATGATGTTATAGAAATTACCTCAACTGAATTTAAAAAGGCAAAAGAAAATAATAAGGGAAAGGGCATAAAAATAGAGAAATCTAATTCCAACCCCGATGAACTTTATATGTATCGTCAACCCCCGAAGTCCTTAAGTTGTAACAATGACCCGAGAACCTCTAAACCACCAGGTTTTTCTAAACCAATGTGGAAAACGATGGCTCGTATTAGGGGAACATCATATATCCCTAGAAACTTGGCAAAACGAACCAAAACCGAAGAAGAAGAAACAAGCGAGTCGGAATAAGATAGTTGTATTCGTGTGGTGTAATATATGTAATATAGTGTGCTTATGCTTTATGATATATGTAAAAATTGCTTGTATTAATAAGTATTTTTTTTATGAATCTAACTCTTGTCTATTTTACAGTATAAAAACACAAAATGGATAGACAACCCAATATTTTAAGAGACCTACCCGGAGACATGATTGATGAAATCTTGTCTAGAGTCGGTCAGAATTCTTCGGCACAATTATTTAAGGCGAGATCAGTTTGTAAGACATTCGAAGAACGTTCCAAGAATGCCTTGGTTTATAAAAGGCTTTCGTTCGAAAGATGGGGGATATCACATTGGGAAATCCATAAGTTACGATGTGTTTACTTTGACGCATATATTGCGGGGAACCCAAATGCTATTTTACGCAACGGGTTAAGAAATTATTTTGACTCAGTATATCCGAATATAGGACTTCGTGATTTAGAAAAAGCGGCAAACATGCAACATAAAGAAGCATGTTATGCTTACGGATTAGTAATGTTCGCTTCTCACCAAAGTGAGAACAAGAACATCGGGCTACAACTATTAAACAAAACGTTCCCACAAGTGACGGAGTCGGTAATTGGGGTAAGAAATGAGGTTTTTAGATTGTTACGGGACTGTTGGACATTACGTAACCCTCGTCCCTTTGACGACGTTAAAACACACTGTCTTATCAACGGCCATAACGGTTATGTTCCACAAGACCAAGGATGGGAAGTAATCCTAGTAAAACCAGAATGCATGACTTGTTTCTGGACGTATGAATTACGTGTATTTATTGCCTTTGCTGAACGACTTGTGTACTAGCTAGAATTATCTTCACAACCATCTTGTATCAAATTTATTGTGTGCTATATTTCATGCTATATGTAAAATAAGCGGTATTGTAAGTTTGTAAAATATTGTGTAAAAGTTTGAACGCGAAATATTATTATAATCAGTTTTTCATATAGAATTGTAGTAGTTGAATTGTATATTAGCTACTAAGTATGAACTTAACGGGTAGGTACTACCCGAATTTAAACTTATAAAACGCTAATATGAAGAAAAAGCTTTTATAAATGAGTTCATATTATGCTACGAAATACTATTAACTACTCTTAATATTCTGTATGATTAACTTGTTCCATTTGACTATTTTGAAGGAAATGGCACCGACTACTCGACACACCGTGAATATGAATGAAGAGGAATTCCGTACTTTTCTAGCTTCAAACATAGCCGCAGTACAGGCTGCGCTACATACCAACAATAACCTTGGATCTAGCAGTACAGGAAATCGTGTAGGATGCACCTACAAAGAATTCACTGCCTGCAAACCTTTGGAATTTGATGGAACCGAAGGACCGATCGGATTGAAACGGTGGACCGAGAAGGTCGAATCGGTGTTTGCCATAAGTAAGTGTACTGAAGAGGACAAAGTGAAGTATGCTACGCATACCTTCACAGGTTCTGCGTTAACATGGTGGAATACCTATCTAGAGCAAGTGGGACAAGACGATGCGTACGCACTACCGTGGTCAGCATTCAAGCACTTGATGAACGAGAAGTACCGTCTCAGAACCGAGGTCAATAAGCTCAAGATAGAACTTAGAGGGTTACGAACCCAAGGATTTGATATTACCACGTACGAAAGACGATTCACAGAATTATGCCTATTGTGTCCGGGAGCATTCGAAGATGAGGAAGAGAAGATCGACGCGTTTGTGAAAGGATTACCGGAAAGAATCCAAGAAGATATAAGTTCACACGAGCCCGCCTCCATACAACAGGCATGTAGAATGGCTCACAAACTAGTGAACCAAATTGAAGAAAGAATTAAAGAACAGTCTGCTGAAGAGGCCAATGTGAAGCAAGTCAAAAGAAAGTGGGAGAAAAACGGTGATAAGAATCACCAATACAACAACAGCAGCAATTACAACAATAATCGCAACAATTATCCCAACAATCGCAACATCAATCGCAACTACAACAAACGGCCCAACAACAACAACAACAACAACAACAACAACAACAGCAGCAACTACAACAATCATCCCAACAACAATAATAACCGCAACAACAACAACAATCAGAAGCAGCTATGCCAAAGGTGTGAAAAGTATCACTCGGGGTTCTGCACTAAATTTTGCAACAAGTGTAAAAGAAATGGTCATAGCGCGGCGAAGTGTGAGGTCTACGGACCAGGGGTTAATAGAACGAAAGGAACAAATGGTGTCGGAACGAGTAATGGCGGAGCAAGTAGTGTCGGAGCAAGTTATGCCAATGTAGTTTGTTATAAATGTGGAAAACCGGGCCACATTATTTGAAATTGCCCGAACCAGGAGAACACGAATGGACAAGGTCGCGGAAGAGTTTTCAATATCAATGCGGCAGAGGCACAGGAAGACCCGGAGCTTGTTACGGGTACGTTTCTTATTGACAATAAATCTGCTTACATTTTATTTGATTCGGGTGCGGATAGAAGCTATATGAGTAGAGATTTTTGTGCTAAATTAAGTTGTCCATTGACGCCTTTGGATAGTAAATTTTTACTCGAATTAGCAAATGGTAAATTAATTTTAGCAGATAATATATGTCGGAATCGAGAAATTAAACTGGTTAGCGAAACATTTAAGATTGATTTGATACCAGTAGAGTTAGGGAGTTTTGATATGATAATCGGTATGGACTGGTTGAAAGAAGAGAAAGCAGAGATCGTTTGTTACAAAAATGCAATTCGCATTATACGAGAAAAAGGAAAATCCTTAATGGTGTACGGAGAAAAGGGCAACACGAAGCTACATCTTATTAGTAATTTGAAGGCACAAAAACTAATAAGAAAAGGTTGCTATGCTGTTCTAGCACACGTCGAGAAAGTACAAACTGAAGAAAAGAGCATCAATGATGTTCCCATTGCAAAAGAATTTCCCGATGTATTTCCGAAAGAATTACCGGGATTACCCCCACATCGATCCATTGAATTTCAAATAGATCTTGTACCAGGAGCTGCACCAATAGCTCGTGCTCCTTACGGACTCGCACCCAGTGAGATGAAAGAACTGCAAAGCCAATTACAAGAACTTTTAGAGCGTGGTTTCATTCGACCAAGCACATCACCGTGGGGAGCTCCTGTTTTGTTTGTCAAGAAGAAAGATGGTACATTCAGGTTGTGTATCGACTACCGAGAGTTGAACAAACTTACCATCAAGAACCGCTACCCACTACCGAGAATCGACGACTTATTTGATCAACTACAAGGCTCGTCTGTTTATTCAAAGATTGACTTACGTTCCGGGTATCATCAAATGCGGGTGAAAGAAGATGATATTCCAAAGACTGCTTTCAGAACACGTTACGGTCATTACGAGTTTATGGTCATGCCGTTTGGTTTAACTAATGCACCAGCTGTGTTCATGGACCTTATGAACCGAGTGTGTGGACCATACCTTGACAAGTTTGTCATTGTTTTCATTAATGACATACTTATTTACTCAAAGAATGACCAAGAACAAGGTGAACATTTGAGAAAGGTGTTAGAAGTATTGAGGAAGGAAGAATTGTACGCTAAGTTTTCAAAGTGTGCATTTTGGTTGGAAGAAGTTCAATTCCTCGGTCACATAGTGAACAAAGAAGGTATTAAGGTGGATCCGGCAAAGATAGAAACTGTTGAAAAGTGGGAAACCCCGAAAACTCCGAAACACATACGCTAGTTTTTAGGACTAGCTGGTTACTACAGAAGGTTCATCCAAGACTTTTCCAGAATAGCAAAACCCTTGAATGCATTAACGCATAAAGGGAAGAAATTTGAATGGAATGATGAACAAGAGAAAGTGTTTCAGTTATTGAAGAAAAAGCTAACTACGGCACCTATATTGTCATTGCCTGAAGGGAATGATGATTTTGTGATTTATTGTGACGCATCAAAGCAAGGTCTCGGTTGTGTATTAATGCAACGAACGAAGGTGATTGCTTATGCGTCTAGACAATTGAAGATTCACGAACAAAATTATACGACGCATGATTTGGAATTAGGCGCGGTTGTTTTTGCATTAAAGACTTGGAGGCACTACTTATATGGGGTCAAAAGTATTATATATACCGACCACAAAAGTCTTCAACACATATTTAATCAGAAACAACTGAATATGAGGCAGCGTAGGTGGATTGAATTATTGAATGATTACGACTTTGAGATTCGTTACCACCCGGGGAAGGCAAATGTGGTAGCCGATGCCTTGAGCAGGAAGGACAGAGAACCCATTCGAGTAAAATCTATGAATATAATGATTCATAATAACCTTACTACTAAAATAAAGGAGGCGCAACAAGGAGTTTTAAAAGAGGGAAATTTAAAGGATGAAATACCCAAAGGATCAGAGAAGCATCTTAATATTCGGGAAGACGGAACCCGGTATAGGGCTGAAAGGATTTGGGTACCAAAATTTGGAGATATGAGAGAAATGGTACTTAGAGAAGCTCATAAAACCAGATACTCAATACATCCTGGAACGGGGAAGATGTACAAGGATCTCAAGAAACATTTTTGGTGGCCGGGTATGAAAGCCGATGTTGCTAAATACGTAGGAGAATGTTTGACGTGTTCTAAGGTCAAAGCTGAGCATCAGAAACCATCAGGTCTACTTCAACAACCCGAAATCCCGGAATGGAAATGGGAAAACATTACCATGGATTTCATCACTAAATTGCCAAGGACTGCAAGTGGTTTTGATACTATTTGGGTAATAGTTGATCGTCTCACCAAATCAGCACACTTCCTGCCAATAAGAGAAGATGACAAGATGGAGAAGTTAGCACGACTGTATTTGAAGGAAGTCGTCTCCAGACATGAAATACCAATCTCTATTATCTCTGATAGGGATGGCAGATTTATTTCAAGATTCTGGCAGGCATTACAGCAAGCATTAGGAACTCGTCTAGACATGAGTACTTCCTATCATCCACAAACTGATGGGCAGAGCGAAAGGACGATCCAAACGCTTGAATACATGCTACGAGCATGTGTTATTGATTTCGGAAACAGTTGGGATCGACATCTACCGTTAGCAGAATTTTCCTACAACAACAGCTACCATTCAAGCATTGAGATGGCGCCGTTTGAAGCACTTTATGGTAGAAAGTGCAGGTCTCCGATTTGTTGGAGTGAAGTGGGGGATAGACAGATTACGGGTCCAGAGATTATACAAGAAACTACCGAGAAGATCATCCAAATTCAACAACGGTTGAAAACCGCCCAAAGTCGACAAAAGAGCTACGCTGACATTAAAAGAAAAGATATAGAATTTGAAATTGGAGAGATGGTCATGCTTAAAGTTGCACCTTGGAAAGGCGTTGTTCGATTTGGTAAACGAGGGAAATTAAATCCAAGGTATATTGGACCATTCAAGATTATTGATCGTGTCGGACCAGTAGCTTACCGACTTGAGTTACCTCAACAACTCGCGGCTGTACATAACACTTTCCACGTCTCGAATTTGAAGAAATGTTTTGCTAAAGAAGATCTCACTATTCCGTTAGATGAAATCCAAATCAACGAAAAACTTCAATTCATCGAAGAACCCGTCGAAATAATGGATCGTGAGGTTAAAAGACTTAAGCAAAACAAGATACCAATTGTTAAGGTTCGATGGAATGCTCGTAGAGGACCTGAGTTCACCTGGGAGCATGAAGATCAGATGAAGAAGAAATACCCGCATCTATTTCCAGAAGATTCGTCAACACCTTCAACAGCTTAAAATTTCGGGACGAAATTTATTTAACGGGTAGGTACTGTAGTGACCCGAACTTTTCCATGTTTATATATATTAATTGAGATTGATATTTACATGATTAAATGTTTCCAACATGTTAAGCAATCAAACTTGTTAAGACTTGATTAATTGAAATATGTTTCATATAGACAATTGACCACCCAAGTTGACCGGTGATTCACGAACGTTAAAACTTGTAAAAACTATATGATGACATATATATGGATATATATATAGTTAACATGATACTATGATAAGTAAACATATCATTATGTATATTAACAATGAACTACATATGTAAAAACAAGACTACTAACTTAATGATTTTTAAACGAGACATATATGTAACGATTATCGTTGTAAAGACATTTAATGTATATATATCATATTAAGAGATATTCATACATGATAATATCATGATAATATAATAATTTAAAATCTCATTTGATATTATAAACATTGGGTTGACAACATTTAACAAGATCGTTAACCTAAAGGTTTCAAAACAACACTTACATGTAACGACTAACGATGACTTAACGACTCAGTTAAAATGTATATACATGTAGTGTTTTAATATGTATTTATACACTTTTAAAAGACTTCAATACACTTATCAAAATACTTCTACTTAACAAAAATGCTTACAATTACATCCTCGTTCAGTTTCATCAACAATTCTACTCGTATGCACCCGTATTCGTACTCGTACAATACACAGCTTTTAGATGTATGTACTATTGGTATATACACTCCAATGATCAGCTATTAGCAGCCCATGTGAGTCACCTAACACATGTGGGAACCATCATTTGGCAACTAGCATGAAATATCTCATAAAATTACAAAAATATGAGTAATCATTCATGACTTATTTACATGAAAACAAAATTACATATCCTTTATATCTAATCCATACACCAACGACCAAAAATCACCTACAAACACTTTCATTCTTCAATTTTCTTCATCTAATTGATATCTCTCAAGTTCTATCTTCAATTTCTAAGTGTTCTTCATATATTCTACAAGTTCTAGTTACATAAAATCAAGAATACTTTCAAGTTTGCTAGCTCACTTCCAATCTTGTAAGGTGATCATCCAACCTCAAGAAATCTTTATTTCTTACAGTAGGTTGTCATTCTAATACAAGGTAATAATCATATTCAAACTTTGGTTCAATTTCTATAACTATAACAATCTTATTTCAAGTGATGATCTTACTTGAACTTGTTTTCGTGTCATGATTCTGCTTCAAGAACTTCGAGCCATCCAAGGATCCGTTGAAGCTAGATCCATTTTTCTCTTTTCCAGTAGGTTTATCCAAGGAACTTAAGGTAGTAATGATGTTCATAACATCATTCGATTCATACATATAAAGCTATCTTATTCGAAGGTTTAAACTTGTAATCACTAGAACATAGTTTAGTTAATTCTAAACTTGTTCGCAAACAAAAGTTAATCCTTTTAACTTGACTTTTAAAATCAACTAAACACATGTTCTATATCTATATGATATGCTAACTTAATGATTTAAAACCTGGAAACACGAAAAACACCGTAAAACCGGATTTACGCCGTCGTAGTAACACCGCGGGCTGTTTTGGGTTAGTTAATTAAAAACTATGATAAACTTTGATTTAAAAGTTGTTATTCTGAGAAAATAATTTTTATTATTAACATGAAACTATATCCAAAAATTATGGTTAAACTCAAAGTGGAAGTATGTTTTCTAAAATGGTCATCTAGACGTCGTTCTTTCGACTGAAATGACTACCTTTATAAAAACGACTTGTAACTTATTTTTCCGACTATAAACCTATACTTTTTCTGTTTAGATTCATAAAATAGAGTTCAATATGAAACCATAGCAATTTAATTCACTCAAAACGGATTTAAAATGAAGAAGTTATGGGTAAAACAAGATTGGATAATTTTTCTCATTTTAGCTACGTGAAAATTGGTAACAAATCTATTCCAACCATAACTTAATCAACTTGTATTGTATATTATGTAATCTTGAGATACCATAGACACGTATACAATGTTTCGACCTATCATGTCGACACATCTATATATATTTCGGAACAACCATAGACACTCTATATGTGAATGTTGGAGTTAGCTATACAGGGTTGAGGTTGATTCCAAAATATATATAGTTTGAGTTGTGATCAATACTGAGATACGTATACACTGGGTCGTAGATTGATTCAAGATAACATTTATCGATTTATTTTTGTACATCTAACTGTGGACAATTAGTTGTAGGTTACTAACGAGGACAGCTGACTTAATAAACTTAAAACATCAAAATATATTAAAAGTGTTGTAAATATATTTTGAACATACTTTGATATATATGTATATATTGTTATAGGTTCGTGAATCAACCAGTGGCCAAGTCTTACTTCCCGACGAAGTAAAAATCTGTGAAAGTGAGTTATAGTCCCACTTTTAAAATCTAATATTTTTGGGATGAGAATGCATGCAGGTTTTATAAATGATTTACAAAATAGATACAAGTACGTGAAACTACATTCTATGGTTGAATTATCGAAATCGAATATGCCCCTTTTTATTAAGTCTGGTAATCTAAGAATTAGGGAACATACACCCTAATTGACGCGAATCCTAAAGATAGATCTATTGGGCCTAACAAACCCCATCCAAAGTACCGGATGCTTTAGTACTTCGAAATTTATATCATATCCGAAGGGTGTCCCGGAATGATGGGGATATTCTTATATATGCATCTTGTTAATGTCGGTTACCAGGTGTTCACCATATGAATGATTTTTATCTCTATGTATGGGATGTGTATGGAAATATGAAATCTTGTGGTCTATTATTATGATTTGATATATATAGGTTAAACCTATAACTCACCAACATTTTTGTTGACGTTTTAAGCATGTTTATTCTCAGGTGATTATTAAGAGCTTCCGCTGTCGCATACTTAAATAAGGACGAGATTTGGAGTCCATGCTTGTATGATATTGTGTAAAAACTGCATTCAAGAAACTTATTTTGTTGTAACATATTTGTATGGTAAACCATTATGTAATGATCATGTGTAAACAGGATATTTTAGATTATCATTATTTGATAATCTACGTAAAGCTTTTTAAACCTTTATTGATGAAATAAAGGTTATGGTTTGTTTTAAAATGAATGCAGTCTTTGAAAAACGTCTCATATAGAGGTCAAAACCTCGCAACGAAATCAATTAATATGGAACGTTTTTAATCAATAAGAACGGGACATTTCAACGTACACTCGCAAGTGTATAAATAATCCTCGAAATACTAAACATCCGCCCACTAGCTCTTATGTCTAGTGCAGCCTACAGGATGGGGTGTTATGCCCGATAGATCTATCTTTAGGATTCGCGTTTACATGCTCTTATAACATGTAACTAAATTACCTAGCACATCAATCCGCAGAATATCTTTTTTAATCACTTGTCTCTATTTCGTAAAGCATTTATAAAAGCAGCGCATGTATTTTCAGCCCAAAATTATATATTACAAAAGCAATTAAAAAGGGAGCAAATGAAACTCACGATACGATATTTTATAGTAAAAATATGCATACGACGGAACTGAACAATGCAGGGTTGGCCTCGGATTCACGAACCTATATCAATTATATATATTAACTCATAGAATCAAATAATTCTATCTATTAATGATATTTACATATTAGTGTTGTAATTATATATAAAATTTATACTAAATCTTAATTAAAGTATATATATTTTATTTACATTTCATATCTTAATTTATATGTTACCTATATTTATTTTGTATTCTGTAAATAAATAATTTATAAAAATATTAATATAGTTTTATTAAGGATGTTTTTATATGACTAATTTTTATTGTAATAATAATAATAATGTTAATTTTAATAAAAATGATACTTTTAATAACAATACTAATTCTTAATGACAATTTTGATAATAACAATATTCTTAATGATAATACTAAATATGATAATCATATTAATAATTATAATAATTATAATAATAATAATAATAATAATAATAATAATAATAATAATAATAATAATAATAATAATAATAATATTAATGATATGATAATAATAATTATAATAAGATACTACCTTAAGAAAATATGTAGGATGCAGTTTCTAAAAACAATGCCATAGTCCAGTTTCGAACCCGTGACCTCTCGCTTAACATACACCCTCCAGACCACTTCACTACTCGCTTGTTTCTTGAATTAATCCCTACGTTTAACTATTTGAACCATCATCATCTCATCATTTTAATTGGAGTTCGGCCCAATAAAAACCATATGGGTACTCGGCCCAATGGAAAACGAATTTTTTTTTTTTTTGAACTCGGCCCAACAACACAAGTAAACACTCGGCCCAAATCACAATTAGAGAAAGTTCGATGGTTTTACAGGAAACTCGACTAGCAGGCAAAAAAATAACATGAAGGGTTATTTTAAAAAAAAATCATCGTGTATTGTTTCATCATCATCAACAACATTACCCGATCATAACCCTCATCATCATACTCATATCGTAAATCACTGTTCATCATCATCTTCATTAATCTCGTTAAACAGCAGTAGTAATATTACGGTTATGGTGGTGGTTTACGATGGGGTTTAGTGGTGATAGAAAATAGATACAATCGCAGCTGCAGCTGTAATAGCGATGGTTCTGTGATGGAGTTCTCGATCGAAACAGAAACAGAAAGAGTATACAGTAGCAGCGGCTGTGTGGTTGTTGCTCGTTGGACTGACCAGGGAAACTAGATAGCCAGAACAAAAGAGAAAGAAGGTTGGTGTTGTGTGGTGGTTTCTGTGATTCCAACAGAAAACGAAGTAAGAAAAGAAAAAAAAATGTAAGTTGGTGATGGTGGTGTCTCGTGGTGATCTTGTGGTGGTTCAAAGTGGTGGTTGATTCGAAGAAGAGAGACACAATGTGATCGATTTTAATGAACGGTGGTGAATTGGTGAATCGTAGTTGTCATGGTGATAATGGTTGTTTTATGGATTGAATGAAAACAGAAAAAAAAATTGGAAGTGGGTTTCGAAGGTGGTAACGATGGTGATGGAGATGAAGGGTGGTTCCACGGTGGTTGTAGATGGTGCCTCATGGTGGTGGTTATCGTGTTTTAGAAGATGAAGTTGTTTAAGAGCATTCACTCCATCTCCCTCTCGGATTACATACGTATAGATATATATATATATATATATATATATATATATATATATATATATATATATATATATATATATATATATATATATATATAAAGTAAATGATTATAATATTAATAATAATATATAATATAAATATAATATAAAATGGTACTAGTAATCAATGATTCAAAAGCTTAAACAGTATTGCAGCCGAGTAAATGCCGACAGTTTTCCCACACAGTGCTATATCGTATCTGTTGCTAAACAGTTAACGTATAAAAGTGTTCCTAAAAATCCCAAACTTTTAGATTAAATATATTTAATTATTTCACTCATTAACTGTTTGAAACCTGATCAAAAAGGTTTGATAATTATTTATTTTATGTTCCAATTTATATGTACGGAGTACCAATATTTAAACTTAAAAATGTAAAAATATTTTTAACAAATCTAAAATCTTCGTAATCAATTTACATTCCAACTTTTATTTCATTCCTTCATGAACATGTATAATATTTATATTAAAACTAACAAAACATCAACCGAGTGTTACTGACATTTACTAATTAAGCTCGAAATCATTCATCTTCCATTTACTCTCTCTTTATATATAATCAGTTGTAAATAACAAGTTTTATCACATAAATATATATTATATATTTTTAAACAAATAGATTTAATATTATTTTATATATTTACAAGTAATATTTATATACATATTTATATACATATATATATATACACACATTTGTAATAATAGTTTTCATTATATCGCATATTATATTTATTTCCAACAATTAACTCATATATTATTTCAATTAATATTTCAAATTATTATGTATATATATATATATATATATATATATATATATATATATATATATATATATATATATATATATATATATATATATACACATTTAGTTGTTCTTGAATCGTCGAGAACAGTCGAAGGGTAATTGCTTTCATAAAAATAGTTCAAAATCTTTGAGACTCAACCTAACAGACTTTGCTTATCGTATCAAGGATATTAAATCGTATCGAGAGTTTGATTTAAAATTAGTCAAAATTTTCCGGGTCGTCACAGTACCTACCCGTTAAAGAAATTTTGTCCCGAAATTTGAGTGAGGTCGTCATGGCTAACAATAAAAATGTTTTCATGACGAATATGATTTGATAATTAGAGTTTTATCATTATTGATTAATATAGATAAAATGATTAGATCATGTGAAGCGTACGAGTGAAGCTATCATAAAAGAGTGAAATGAGAAATAAAGATTCGCCTTGACTTTTGATGTAGTCACCGTTGATTCTCGGAATTCAAGGAATTTAAAGAAATCTTCTAATCAGAAAGAAAATGAAATAGCACGATTTATTAACAAACTGTTGGAATTACGGAAGAACAGAAATATCAAGGAAATATTTCCTTGATATGCTTAGAAATTAAGTAGAATGAAAGAGTCATATAACATGGCACATGATGAGGATAAGGTCTGTGAATCATCATCACGTTACATTAGAAATTTAGCATGACTTACTGTAATATAACCACGTTGGCCTGACGTCATTATACTATAGTAACTCATGCTTCAATTCCCAACACTTCTCTAGGAAATCATTCATAATTTAAACTTGATTGTTACAGAATATAGAAACTAAAATAGTTTCTTTTATGATGTAATATAGATAGCATGAAGAGATAAATAATTTCAGACAAGAATAGCTGTGAAGGTATCCTCAGGAATATCGAAGATATTTATAATGAAAGATACGATGATATCTTAGAATTTCTAATATCGAAGAATGATGAAGAAGATTTGTCCGCAAGGTTTAGAGTCAGGAGCAAAGTATTCGCTAAAGATTTCATTAGAAACAGAATCATCTGGATTCTTTATGTACAAGTTTAGTCCTTGTGATTTGTTCAGAGTCTCCTTCATGGTTTGCTCAATTCGTTTTTCAGTATCAAAATTTTTTTGAGCTTTTTCAGCATGCCATTCTTTATTATCAAACTTTTGACTGTTAAGGCAGTCTTCAGTTTTCACTGCTTCATCAGTTTTTTTTTTCAAAACTCATAAAACTGATTCATACGCTAAGGCGCTTTTCAGAAATTCAGAATTGAAGTTCGTAAATCCAGGAGATAGAATTTATATATATAAATATATATATTTATATATATATATATATATATAATTTTTGTCGTAGAATTGCTGAGAAATTCGAGATTATCGATTCATGCCTCCCGGTATTTGGTATGGTAATTATCGTTACAAGATGCCGATGAGTTTATGATAAGACTTCAATAGATAAATATAGTAATTTGTCGGAGAGATTTAAGCCAAGGAGCAACGAGGTTGCTGGTACGTCTGCTGGTAATATGGTAGAATATAAAAGGTTCCCCGGTAACAATAAAAGGGTATGCATATATATCAAGGTTATAATAAGGTTGTTTCAAACGAAAAGTCGAAATTGACTTGTTGGAGCTGTGACAAAATTTGCTAATTTGGAAAGAGATTGCAAAGTTATTTTCGGTAATAACAACGTTAAAGGAATTAGCACAGCTACGTGTTAAATGTTTACTCAGTTTCTGAGAGTTTTTCAGGCGCATAACTATTTGTATCAATCTTTTCTTCCGTAGGTAAAGTGTGGTTGTTTCATCCTTTCGATTGAGGAGTTTTTAAGAATCATGAAAGGTTTGAACGCAGATTGTAATCGTCAAGATACAAATGAGGTTTAAGATGAGATCAAGTGGAAAACTTGAAGAAACGTTTAGTTTCATATGTTATAATCAATATTTTAATTCATTTTAATTGTCCAATGTTATTAGTCCATAGTCGATAGTCCACAGTAACAGTCCAATAATTCATATATAGTTTAATATATAATATTCGAATTAATTAATACGTATCGTGATCCGTGTACATGTCTCAGACTCGATCACAACTCAAGGTATATATATTATTGTAGAATGAACCTCAACTCTGTATAGCTAACTCGATCATTACTGCATATAGAGTGTCTATGGTTATTCCAAATGATATATATAGATGCGTCGATATGATATGTCAAAACCTTGTATACGTGTCCCGATATTTAAAGTGCGTAAAATAAATAACAAAAATTAAATGACGATAAATAAAATTGCGAGAATTTAAATTGCGATAAATAAATTGCGATAAATAAAATGTAATACGAAATTAATCAGTTAGCTAGGAACAGTTAGCATAGATTCTTATCAAAATTCTTCTCATAGTTAAATTGTTTGTTTCTAACAAATTTTATTTTTTGTCCAATGTTTTCTTCATTATGTCACTTGTTGGATTCTGATAGGTCAAAATCCAAATATGAAATTAAATGAAAATGGTTATTCTGTGGTGAACGAATTTATATATCTGTGAATGTAAGTAGGATAGTAAATGACTATTGAATCAGATTCGAAGAATGTACAGTGTAACTTATTAATGTGAAATCTAAATATTCCTCAGGTATTACCTACCCGTTAAAATATTTTCACCATTAACAGTTTGTACGAAAGAATTTTTAATTACAATCTTTATGAAAATATACTTACATATATATTTTCTTCAGATGTAATTATGGATTTAATGAGTAAATATAATATTAATCTCATTTGATTTACCGTTAGAACTAGAATACATAATCTCTAAAACATTAGAAATTATATAATCGTTATGTAGAACGGAGGTATTTGATGTAGAATGATACGTAGAACGATGATTATTCTCGAGGTACAGAATGAGATGTTGAGGTATAGATTGTTGATGGTACTGGTGGTGTTACTGATGGTACTACTGGTGCCGGTGATGTTGCTGAAGCTGGTACGTTTTGCACCACGTTTTCCAAATTGATTACTTGAGCGCGAAGCTCGTTGACTTTTTCCATTATTCCGGGATGATTGTTGGTCGGAACGAGGGGATGAATAAGGTTTAAAATTGTGGATAAAATATAATCATGTTGAGCTGCTCTCGAAATGAGGCTGAAAATGGTGTTTCGGATAGGTTCGCCGGTAAGTGCTTCGGGTTTTTCGTCAAGAGGTGAATTCGGTTGGTGGAAAGGATCGCCTTCTTTGCGTCTCCATTGATTAAGTTGACTACAAACCCATCGCCAATTCATCCAGAATTGGTGATGACTGATTTGTTGATCCATTCCGGTTATACTGCCTTCGAAGCTCAAGTGTGTTTCCATATCGAAATAGCTGTCGGAATTCGAGGAACTTGAACTGGTTGAGGGATTCATCTCGTACGAGCAGATGAAGGATTTTCGATAAGAAATAGATTATAGGATGTAGATTAGTACCCTGCAATACATAATTTCCATATGCATATATAATACTAAAATCCCATAAGTTTCGGAAGAATCTACGGAAGCTGTCAAGCAAAGATAACAATAACAGATACGCTAAGATATGAATTTATCTATACACTGTCTATGCAATAGAGGCATTAAGACGTGTCTAGACTTTAAGGATGATAAGCAAGTAATTTTCGACACGAAATGATAAGCAAAACTTTTGACATGCAGACACGGTCGAAGTCCAGACCCACTAATGCATCTAAACAACTATCAGTTAGACACACTAATGCAAGACCTGGTTCGCTAAGACCACCGCTCTGATACCAACTAAAAGGACCCGTTCATATCCATTATAAACGATTCACAATAGTTAATTACATCGTGAGGTACTTGACCTCTATATGATACATTTTATAAACATTGCATTCGTTTTTAAAAGACAAACTTTCTTTACATCAAAAGTTGACGGCATGCATACCATTTCATAATATATCCTACTATAATTGACTTAATAATAATCTTGATGAACTCAACGACTCGAATGCAATGTGTTTTGAAATATGTCATGAATGACTCCAAGTAATATCTCTAAAATGAGCAAATGCACAGCGGAAGATTTCTTTCATACCTGAGAATAAACATGCTTTAAAGTGTCAACCAAAAGGTTGGTGAGTTCATAAGTTTATCATAACAATCATTTCAATATATTAATAGACCACGAGATTTCCATTTATAAATATATGTACACTCGCAAGTGTATAAAACCGTTCTGCTTATGTTGAGGCCTCAGTAACCAACCTTAACAATAATATAATAAGTCATCTTCGCAAAGATGGATACGTACACTCGCAAGTGTATAAATAATCCTCGAAGTACTAAACATCCCCCACTAGCTCTTATGTCTAGTGCAGCCTACAGGATGGGGGTGTTAAGCCCGATAGATCTATCTTTAGGATTCGCGTTTACATGCTCTTATAACATGTAACTAAATTACCTAGCACATCAATCCGTAGAATATCATTTTTAATCACTTGTCTCTATTTTGTAAAGCATTTATAAAAGCAACGCATGTATTCTCAGCCCAAAATTATATATTGCAAAAGCAATTAAAAAGGGAGCAAATGAAACTCACGATACGATATTTTGTAGTAAAAATATGCATACGACGGAACTGAACAATGCAGGGTTGGCCACGGATTCATGAAACTATATCAATTATATATATTAACTCATAGAATCAAATAATTCTATCTATTAATGATATTTACATATTAGTGTTGTAATTATATGTAAAATTTATACTAAATCTTAATTAAAGTATATATATTTTATTTACATTTCATATCTTAATTTATATGTTACCTATATTTATTTTGTATTCTGTAAATAAATAATTTATAAAAATATTAATATAGTTTTATTAAGGATGTTTTTATATGACTAATTTTTATTGTAATAATAATAATAATTTTAATTTTAATAAAAATGATAATTTTAATAACAATACTAATTCTTAATGACAATTTTGATAATAACAATATTCTTAATGATAATACTAAATATGATAATCATAATAATAATAATAATAATAATAATAATAATAATAATAATAATAATAATAATAATAATAATAATAAAAATAATAATAATAATAATAATAATAATAATAATAATAATAATAATAATAATAATAATAATAATAATAATAATAATATTAATGATATAATAATAATAATTATAATAAGATACTACCTTAAGAAAATATGTAGGATGCAGTAAAAAATGCCATAGTCCAGTTTCGAACTCGTGACCTCTCGCTTAACATACACCCTCCAGACCACTTCACTACTCGCTTGTTTCTTGAATTAATCCCTACGTTTAACTATTTGAACCATCATCATCTCATCATTTTAATTGGAGTTCGGCCCAATAAAAACCATATTGGTACTCGGCCCAATGGAAAACGAATTCTTTTTTTTTTCTTTTTTTTTTGAACTCGGCCCAACAACACAAGTAAACACTCGGCCCAAATCACAATTAGAGGAAGTTCGATGGTTTTACAGGAACCTCGACTAGCAGGCCAAAAATAACATGAAGGGTTATTTTAAAAAAAAATCATCGTGTATTGTTTCATCATCATCAACAACATTACCCGATCATAACCTTCATCATCATACTCATATCGTAAATCACTATTCATCATCATCTTCATTAATCTCATTAAACAGCAGTAGTAATATTACGGTTATGGTGGTAGTTTACAATGGGGTTTAGTGGTGATAGAAAATAGATACAATCGCAGCTGCATCTATAATAGCGATGGTTCTGTGATGGAGTTCTCGATCGAAACAGAAACAGAAAGAGTATACAGTAGCAGCGGCTGTGTGGTTGTTGCTCGTTGGACTGATCAGGGAAACAAGACAACCGGAACAAAAGAGAAAGAAGGTTGGTGTTGTGTGGTGGTTTCTGTGATTCCAACAGAAAACGAAGTAAGAAAAGAAAAAAAAAATGTAAGTTGGTGATGGTGGTGTCTCGTGGTGATCTTGTGGTGGTTCAAAGTGGTGGTTGATTCGAAGAAGAGAGACACAAGGTGATCGATTTTAATGAACGGTGGTGAATTGGTGAATCGTAGTTGTCATGGTGATAATGGTTGTTTTATGGATCGAATGAAAACAGAAAAAAAATTGGAAGTGGGTTTCGAAGGTGGTAACGATGGTGATGGAGATGAAGGGTGGTTCCACGGTGGTTGTAGATGGTGCCTCATGGTGGTGGTTGTCGTGTTTTAGAAGATGAAGTTGTTTAACAGCATTCACTCCATCTCCCTCTCGGATTACATACGTATAGATATATATATATATATATATATATATATATATATATATATATATATATATATATATATATATATATATAATTAAATGATTATAATATTAATAATAATATATAATATAAATATAATATAAAATGGTACTAGTAATCAATGATTCAAAAGCTTAAACAGTATTGCAGCCGAGTAATTGTAATCTTATGCCGACAGTTTTCCCACACAGTGCTATATCGTATCCGTTGCTAAACAGTTAACGTATAAAAGTGTTCCTAAAAATCCCAAACTTTAGATTAAATATATTTAATTATTTCACTCATTAACTGTTTGAAACCTGATCAAAAAGGTTCAATAATTATTTATTTTCTGTTCCAATTTATATGTACAGAGTACTAATATTTAAACTTAAAAATGTAAAAATATTTTTTAACAAATCTAAAATCTTCGTAATCAATTTACAGTCCAACTTTTATTTCATTCCTTCATGAACATGTATAATATTTATATTAAAACTAACAAAACATCAACCGAGTGTTACTGACGTTTACTAATTAAGCTCGAAATCATTCATCTTCCATTTACTCTCTCTTTATATATAATCAGTTTTAAATAACAAGTTTTATCACATAAATATATATTATATATTTTTAAACAAATAGATTTAATATTATTTTATATATTTACAAGTAGTATTTATATACATATTTATATACATATATATATATATATATATATATATATATATATATATATATATATATATATATATATATATATATATATATATATATATATATATATATATATATATATATATATATATATATATATATATATATATATATATGTATATGTATATATATACACACACACATTTGTAATAATAGTTTTCATTATATCGCATATTATATTTATTTCCAACAATTAACTCATATATTATTTCAATTAATATTTCAAATTATTATGTATATATATATATATCTACATTTAGTTGTTCTTGAATCGTCGAGAACAGTCGAAGGGTAATTGCTTTCATAAAAATAGTTCAAAATCTTTGAGACTCAACCTAACAGACTTTGCTTATCGTGTCAAGGATATTAAATCGTATCGAGAGTTTGATTTAAAATTAGTCAAAATTTTCTGGGTCGTCACACTTGAGGCCGGGTTTAGGTCACTTATGGCCAGTTTTGTGGTGGTTGAAACACATTCAACACAACAACCAACCTTATCTTCAATCTCACTTCAATTTTAGAGTGAGAAACACTTTGAGAGAGAGAAAGCTCAAATATAGGAGGAAGAAGTTTGTTTCGGGTCAAAGCTCGAGTATTAAAGTTGTTCCCTACGTCTCTAGCTACGTTTTGATAGTGTTGGTAAGTCTTAACTCTGTGTTTTGAGTTTAATTTGATTTATGGCTAGGGTTTGTTCATTTAAGACTTGTAAGACCCATTTGGGGGTTAAATGGGTGAATTTGAGTTAAATTGATGTAAGGAAACCCTAAGGGTTGTGATCTAGGGTTTGGTCATGTAATTGGTGTTTATAGAGTTAATTGTGTTGATTAATCACTAACACACTTATGTGTTAGTGAAAGGTTTTGCAAATGAGATCAAGTTTGACCAAATCATGAGTCTTGATGTTAAAATGGGTCAAATGGGTAATGGTTGACCTAGTTGGGCAAGATGGGTATGGAAATACCCTAAATTGTGTTAGTTGGTGTTATTGGACTTTAATCACTAGCATTTAGTGATTAATGATGAGTCTTTGCCTTGAATGAGCGGTTTTAGTGTAAATGGGTCATTTAATGCAAGTAAGTCATTAAATGCATAAGAGTTAAGTGTTGGTGCTAAGACATCACCATCACCAACTTACATTTTGTGTAGCGTGAAATGTGAAGTGTCAATGTGCTAAGACGCCACGTTTCACGTGACGAGTGAAGTGTCGAGGTGTTAAGACACCATTCTGGAAAATTTGACGGGTGAAGCATCGAGGTGTTAAGATGCCACTCGGGGTGAAGTATCGAGGTGTTGAGATGCCACTCGGGGTGAAGTATCGAGGTGTTAAGATGCCACTCCAGAAAGTAAAATTGACGGGTGAAGCATCGAGGTGTTAAGATGCCACTCGGGGTGAAGTATCGAGGTGTTAAGATGCCACTCGGGGGTTAGTGATACGAGGTGCTAAGTACACTAATGGATGTTATGAACTCCGATGTCCTTTAGCGAGTGCCATTCCCTTGTACGACTTGGTTAACCATGGTTTTGTGTAGTAGTATAGCATATTAAAATGTTTGGATCATATGGTAATGTTTGTGCTAGCTAGTGGTATTGGAGTTTTAGCGTTATACTTTGCGACGGTATGCTATTTAGTTTGTTAGCGTGTATGCGGTAATGTGTAAGTGATTGCAAGTAGGTATATTATATATGTATGTGTATAATTATTGCATTCACTAAGCGTTTTGCTTACCCTCTCGTTGTTTACCTTTTTAGGCTCCGGCGTGGATAAGGGCAAAGGTATTCGTTTGGATTACTGGCTCTCGGGGGATTAGCTTTTGGAAGTTCGACCAAGATTTGGGTAGTTTAACCCCAAACACCATGCTCTAAGTGTCATTTGGAAATTAAACTTTTGTGGTCGAAACTTGTATTTTGTACGAAATTCGTAATTCGGGACGATGTGGGTCCGGTGTTGTAAAACTCATTTTATTCTGGGAATCTCTTAGTTTTACTTATTATAACGTGTTGTGAAAGTCGTTTCGTCTATAGGTGTTGGGAAACGTGTTTTAAGAACGCGCATAAAAAGGAAGTGGACAGGCCACTTTGGAGCGCCGCTCCACCCTGGGGCGCGCCGCTCCAATTGCTGAATCTGGGCTGTTTTTTTTTTAAAAAAAAAAATTAATATTTTCGGTTGGATAAAGGGTTGGGTCGTTACAAGTGGTATCAGAGCATGGTCTAAGGGATTTAGGCGACTTCAGATAGGTGCCTAGACTTAGACTTTATTGTGTATGTGCTTTATGCGGGACTTGTAGGATTTCGGGTCGGACCGGGATTGGTTAGTGCCTAGGTTTATGTGAACTAACCTTGCGCTAATTCTTTTGTGTTGTGTTTGCAATCATCAAGCAAGATAGACGTTGTACTAGCAAGTTAATGCGACGTGCTCGCATAACAATGACTAGCTACCATTGTTACGGGTGCAAATCGTGTCAAACGAGCGATGTACGACGAATGTCAAGCAAGATGGGACGGTGTGGTATATATATATATATATATATATATATATATATATATATATATATATATATATATATATATATATATATCGTTTCTTTTCGTTTCGTTGTTTAACCTATTCCGTTTTATAGAATGAAGATGAGAAACGGGCATGATACCGATAACGGAGGTACGAGCGAAGACTCCGAGTTCACGGCCAAAGTAGAGGCCATCTTTAAAAGTCAAAAAATGGAATTTCTCGAAGATGTTAGAAGGGTCTTCCAAGAATCGGTTGATGAGTAAATAACCGAGTTGATCAACGAACGAATGAATGCCGCGATCAAAGAGGCATTCGAAGCTAGAAACATTGATCCTCGTGGGGAAGGGGGTGATGGTAATGGTGGGCATGGAAGGCGAGACTTCCATTACAAAAATTTCAAGGATGCTCAACCTCCTATGTTTAATGGGGTGAGGGATCCATTGAAAAGTACATGTTGGATCTCCGACATCGAGGGGGATTTCCGTATCGCCGAATGTCCTCCCGAGAAGAAAACGAGATATGGTTCTAGCATGTTGCGTGAAGAGGCTAAGTTGTGGTGGGATGATAAAATTCAATTGTATGGTGAAGAGCAATGTATGAGCTTGACGTGGGAAGAGTTTAAAAAGGAGTTCTTTGATGAATATTGAACTCAAGCTGACCTTAACAAACTCCAGGACGAGTTGTGCGATTTGAAACAAGGTTCAATGGACTTGGTTACTCTCAAGTCTACCTTCTTGTCAAAAACTCTCTTTTGTCTGGAGTATGTTGGTGATGACCGAATGTTGATGCTATATTTCTATCGTACTTTAAGCGATGAGTTGAAATGCAAGATTAGTTGGGGGATGGCTTTGAAGAATTGTTTGAGTTGGCTCTGGATTTCGAACCGGAGATTCAGAAAAGAAGTGATTTCTCTTTCTCTAAGAGAAAATTTGAAGGTTCAAGTCATTCGAACTTTTCAAACAAGAAGAACAAAAAGGGTTCCGAAAGTGTTAATAGTGTGAAGAAGAGTGCTTCCGGGGGTTTTTCTTATACGTGCTACAATTGTGTACAAAAGGGTCATATGGCTCGTGATTGTCCGAACTCATCTTCCACAAACAAACTCACATGTTTTAATTGTCAAAAGCAAGGACATCAAAAGACGGAATGTCCCGATTTGTATGGTGATCAAGTGAAAAAGTTAGAGAAAGCAGCGGGTACGGCTAGGGGTCGAAACTACTTGATGACCAATGATGAAGCTAAACAATACAATGAAGTTGTCTCAGGTACTTTCATGGTTAACTCTAATCCGGCGAGGATACTTTTTGATAGTGGTGCTAATTTGTCGTTTGTGTCTCCGAGATTTGTGCCTAAACTTGATAAACCTCTAGCTAAGTTAAGTCATCCGATAGAAGTCGAAATAGCGGATGGTAAGATGGTGCTAGGGGTTGATGTTTTTAAAGATTGTAATGTTGTGTTCGGTACCGAAATGTTTAAAATCGATCTTATTCCGATGACCTTGGGTGAATTTGATATTGTTGTTGGTATGGATTGGCTCGATCGTTAAAGAGCCGATATTGCATGTCATGAAAAGTCTATTCGTGTGAAGACCCCAAGTGGGGGAGAATTAATTATTCATGGCGAGAAACGGAGAAGACTTGTGCCATTATGCACTTACTCACGGGCACGTCATTTCCTTAGTAGTGGTGGCATGGCTTTTCTTGCCCATGTAGTTGATATTCGTGAAGAGCCACCATTCATTCGTGAAATTCCGGTGGTTAATGAATTCGAAGACGTTTTTTCGGATGAATTACCAGGTGTTCCGGCGGAAAGACAAGTTGAATTTCGTATTGAGTTGGTTCCGGGGGCTAATCCCATTGCTAAAACTCCTTATCGTTTAGCACCAACGAAAATGCAA